>NC_056741.1:665254006-665334051 GCF_019279795.1 Protopterus annectens | reverse complement strand
ATTAGATACAATAGATATGTATCACAGAGAATACCATTTATTTTGAATCATCTTATCTCAACATAAAGCAAAGTACTTCCCTTACTGTATTTCATAGGAAATATGCATAGGAAACCATAAATTCACCCTGGTTTAGCATCCTTGTCCCTCATGAATAGGGATGATGTAAGCATTCTGCCTGGCTCTGAGTTATTTGTATGTAAATTACAGGGGCTAAAAACTTCATGGGAGTGCAGGTTAGGCTTCTAAAGATCATCATGGATAATAGCTAGTACCAATGAACCTCTAAACCTATATAATGACTCAACAGATATTATTGCAATGTCTCTCCTTTGCTAACTTGATTTTGTTTGCTAGTTTCAAACTTCTTCACATTGTTGCTTTTGCACTGTATGTTTTTTTTTTATCCTTTCATTTGAAGCCTAATAGTTTGTTAGAAGAAATGTGACCCTAATAAAACTTTGATTGTATAATTAAAAGCTGACTATTTAAAGCTGTCTTTGTTTTTGTCATTTGTTTATTCCCCTTGCCTGGTGTTCCTCAGCCTCTCACAACCAGTTTGGTTCATTCATTCCATTTTTACCAGGCATGAAAGCTAAATATGACAAGCAGTTATTTAGACAGATTTTCTGATATGGCCCAGTTTCACACTCCTTTGTAACCAATATGTATGTGCTTGCATATGCAAAGGGCTCTGCACTGGCCTTTTCTAGTTCCAATATTTGCAGACTTTATACACATACTTCTTAGAAAACTATCTGGTCTATGTCTTAAATGTCACCCTTCTATCCTCCATTGGGATCTGGCACTGCAACTGACTAAACCACCATGGTCTCCTTGGGTGAGACAGTGTAAACCACTCACTAGGTCCTCCAGTATCTGACCTGCCACTTAAACCTGGGTTATTTCATAAGAAGGCAGGCTTTATCCCTCTATGCCACAGAGCTGGGCTACCTCTATCTACTCATGAATGACTATATTCTGTTTTTATTATAACTTGATAAAATATTTATGAAAATAGGATTGCCTTCATTGTATAAAGTATAAATACATTAAAAAAGAAGGAAAGAAAGAAAGGACTTGCATAGATTTGTTGTGCCTATTGTGTTTTTTATATAGTTTAAAATAATTTCATGTGAGTTATAGAATTATTCTTCTCAAGCTCCCCTTTATAAATTTCATTTTACCCAGTTAGAAATTTCAAATGTATTGTCTTGTAAATCCTGGTCCATTGATAGACTTGCTCAATGAAAGTTTATAACTTGTCTTGATATTGTACAGCCTCAGGGGATATTATGTGAAGTAAGGGGAATGAGGACCATTAGGATTGGAGAACCTTGCTGCCAAGTCACCAATTATCACTAGTTTTTAACTAATTAACACATTTATGCTGGGAAATATACCACACCTTGCAGTCTGAAAGCATTCTTAAATTCCAGAGCATTTTCTGAAAAATCAAGATAAAAACTGTAAGCTAAATTAATATAAGCACATCATGAACCGTAAACATAGCAATGCTATAAGTAAAATGTCATCATTACAGCAGAAATAGTGAATTCAAAATTTCTACACAAAAAATATACATTCATTTGTACTAGTGAACAGCTACCAATATCTCCTGTATAGTGTGAACAGTGACAACATATTTTTCTGTTTCTCACCATACTGTTTCACAAAATGCCCCTCCATAAAATGTGTCTTGCTTATTTATGAATATGAATCTAAGCCTGAAAATATGAACAGTACATGATGAATGGTGATTAATATCTCCATTGAACGGCATCCTCAATTAACAACTGTATTGTCATTTTATCTATAACTTGACCTTTCTTATGGTGCCTGTTACCCATCAACATAGCAAACTTTGAAAGAAGAGAAAAAAAAAACTCCTTAGGCCAAAACCTAGCACTCCTGCACTACCAGGCTATAACTCATTCCACATCTTTTGGCCCCAGAACTTGGACCGAAGCTCCCAAGACGGTGATGTTTCCATATTCATAAAGGATGTGCACACCTCAAGACTGGTAGCCCAACATAATGCATCTAAGATACTTCAGGTGCAGCTAGCATTGGGTAAGACAGAGATTCAGGTCATAGCCTGCTATATGTCCCCAACCATTTCCCAAGACTCACACTCCATGTTCCTAAGCACCCTAGAGAATATTAGGGTCCAACGTAACACTCTCATAGTAGGTGACATGAATTGACCCTCTATTAATTGGGATAACTACTCATGTATCAATACACTTGCCCAATGTTTCCTGGAATTCATTAATTCCAATGCCCTGGACCAGCTCATTCTTACCCCCACTAGAGCTAGCAACATCCTTTACCTGGTCATTACTAACATGGGCACCCATTGCTCTACACCAATACTCAACTCCTCCCTGGTTAGATCTGACCACAAACTAATCACCTTGGAAATCCACATCCCTCCCCCTCTCCCCCCACCCCCACAAAGGTAACTACCATGTAAAACTTCTCCAAAGCTAACTTTGGGCTCCTAAACATAGAGGTGGTTAACTTCACGGCACCCATGCAAATGGAGAATAGTTGCATGACTGCTGAATCATACACCAATGCAGTGTACGAACACATATACAAATGCATAGATCTTGCCATACCCAATAGAACCAAGACACTCTCCTCCAAAAAAAAGGAAGCCAATCTACTGGTCACCCACCATAAACAAACTCTACAACAGAAGGAGGAAACTGATGCGGAATAAGGTGAAGTCCCAAGACTGGAAAAACTCCCTTATCAGCCTCAACAAAAAGTTGTGATCCCTCATCAAATCCTCTAAAGCTAGCTATGAAAACAGAATTGCAGCAGATAGTAAAGACAACCACAAGGCCTTCTATAGTTATTTAAAGAATCTCCACGGCAATACTTAGATTTGCTCTGAGCTACTGCACAATGGCACCTCCTTTACTGAGCCAACAGATATTGCCAATATACTGGCCGACAGATTCAGTGCCAACTTTACCCCTCCCCCCAAAAGGACCAGTCACAGTACCAGTAGATTGCCAGGCACCCAGTATTACTGCTGCACAGGTTAAAACAGCACTGTCTAAGGCCATGAATACAGCTTCTATGGAACATGACAATATCCCTGGCTGTGTTCTACATGAACTACAGAGTGAACTGGCACCTCACCTGTGTGCCCTGTTCTGTCACCTCAGGCGTTGTCCCTATCCAATGGTGCACTGCTACAGTCATCCATCTCCACAAAGGAGGCATGACTACAGACCCTGGGAACTATTACACTATCAGCCTGACAATTTTGATATGCAAAGCGATAGAATACATCATCATAGACCTAATAAACAAGGATATAGGGAATCTCCAAATGCTGGATCCCACACAGTTTGGTTTTGTAAAGGGTAGATCATAACTGCTCAACTTTATCAACTTGTTTGAGTCAGTCACCAGAGTTGTGGATGAAGGCAAGGTGGTTCATACAGGCTACCTTGATCTGGCCAAAGTCTTTGATACTATTCCCCACTCAGGAATCATAGAAAAACTGAATAAGCTATGCACCAACCCCTATATCACTAGGTGGGTTGCAAACTGGCTCACGGGTAGAACCCACAGTGTGAAAGTGGCTGACTCCAAGTCATACTGCCAACCAGTCACGAGTGGAGTCCCACAGGGTTCGGTCATGGGTCCTCTCCTGTTTGGTATCTACTTCTCTGAAGTCCAGGCCAAAATTACACGACTGTGGCTGACAAAGTTTACAGATGATTGCACGTTGGGAGCTATTATTAATTCCCCAAGTGATGTTGACATCCTATAGAAAGGCCTCACAAAGACCAACGACTGGTGGCAGAACCATGGCCTTAAGCTCAATGCCAAAAAATGTGTCGTAATCCTCTTTGGGAAAAACCCATTTTCCATGAATTAACACATCAATGGTATTCCACTGAACACAGAAGGCATTATAAGAGATCTGGGAACACAGGTTGACAGCAACCTCACTTTTGACCATCACGTTGCCACTGTGGTCAGAAAATCCTTCTATGTGACATATCTCATTACTAAGGGTTTTGCATTCAGGAAGAAAGAGGTCACTGTCTCCCTCTACTCTCCCCTCATTAGGCCAATCATTGAGTACAATGCCCCATTTGGCATGTACCTCACTAAACACCTGCAACAGCTGGAGAGGCTGCAAAAGTACCTCACATAAAGGATCCTAGGCCTTAAACATTTGTCCTATATGGATAGACTCAAACAACTCCAACTATTCTCTTTCTCATATAGCCTACTTAGAGGCGATCTCTGTTTGACTTACAAAACCATATCTGACCCATCTCTGTTAGAAATGCTACATCTAAAGAAATCACAATCCCTCCACAGCACATGCTTCAGAGACCTCAACCTCATTACCACAATCAACAGAACATACTAGAGGGATAGGTTCATAACCCAGAGACTGACCGTGCTATGGAATAGACTTCCCATACATCTCAGGCAGAGCGCATCAATGGCCCTCTTCAAGAGAAATCTTGATGAGTGGATGGGAAATAGAAAATTCACCCCAGGGATCATTCCAGTGGCTTTACTCGACAGAGGCACTAGGAACTAAGGTTGGGTGGTGCAATGCCAGGGTAATCCTATGGGCTAGGCTTGTAAAGACTCCAGGGCCATTAGCCTAGTACATACCTATGAACCTATGAACCTATACAGCAGATCCATAAGTTAAAACTATTACTAGTTAATCAAAAAACTATTAGCACTAGTAAAGCAACCCATGAACTGAAGCAATGCAAACTAAGGATAATTACAAGTTCTGCTTTAGCTCCATTATGAAACTAAAGAACAGTACTAAACAAATATATGATCTTATTCTAAATGGACCCACCCCTTACACCCTTTATTATGACAAAGGAACATGTTCTGGAAGCGTTATCCAAAAATAAAAATACTTCTGCACTGGGATGTGACATCATACATGGATGCTTAATAAACAGTGCTAAATGTGCCCTGTCTCTACAAATTGTTTAAGGTAAGCTTAGCTACAGATATGTTCGTGAATTATGATGCATCATAAGCATGATGCCCCTCCATATATATCATCCAAGTATCATGTGTATGAACCCCATAATGAAGTAAATCTATTGTTAAAACTATATTTGTTTTCCCATAAAGTCCTCATAATGTTGTGATGAAAAGAGAGAGTATATAATCATATGTATGAGATAAATAAGTGAAGAAATATTAATGCATTATATAAGCGTATTAGTTTTTCCCACTCATTATTTTTTGTTCCTTATATTAGAGAAAGTAGATTTTAATCTCAGGGGTGGACCATGGAGTTTGCTGTTACAGAAGTGGGAGTTTTGGTGGCAACTAAATCTTAATGCTGTTGCATCACCAGGACTCAACAATTTGTACATGCCTTTAAAATGTAAAACGTATCAGAAATAAATTTCTACAGTCAACATATACTAAACGTTAGGATTATTTATAGTTTATTTGTCATCATTTCACATATCAGTTTTTGTCTATGTATTATCATTTTTTATTATTAGTATTATGATTTTAAGTAGATGTGGATTATTTTGGATGTGATAGTCGAGTGATACTGATTTCTATGTATGTATGTATGTATGTATGTATGTATGTATGTAGGTATGTACATATGTACTTATTTATTTATTTATTGGCATTTGATTATCAGGATAGTACAATGAGCCAGTATGATCCCATTTTCAGTGGAGGCCCAGGGAGAAAATCTCCAACAAAAAAATTCATAAAGAAAAGATTACAGAAAAAAAGATTATCTAAAAACAATTACATAAAGAGAATAATACCTAGGAAATAATCATTTAATTCAACTGTTCACAAAAGCAGATACTCAACAATACAGAACAGATGTCAAATGTTAAATTGTGACAATTATTACAGACACACAATACAGCATGGATAAGAAAGTTAGAAAAGGGCTAGGATTATATGAACTACTGTCAAAGGAGAGCCATTGGTATGTCAAGGTCTTATTATGAGATAATAATATGTTGGTTTTTAACATGGGAAGGTGATTTTTTTGATGAAGTAATTTGTTTGATTGGGATGAAAGCACTTAAAATAAATCTGCAAACCATATTGGGTCAGTTCATTTGTTTACATCTTTTCTTTGATATCAGGAAAGCTAGTGAAGAAGAGACATCATTTTTAAAGAGCTCTTGCAATGCTCTGGTCTAAAAAGGGAAGGAAAAAAAGCACATGAAGGAACACCTACATGTTAAGTAAATTACCATGTTGGATTTACCAGTGGTGAGGTCAAACATCACATGATGTTGAACAGTAAGTCAAAACCAACATTTATATTATGTCCACTGATCCTAAGTGTACTGAGTTCATTTGTGACATATGCCAAGGTATTAACAGTCTTCTTCCAGAAAAAATGGGGATGTGTTCAATAACTGGTGACATTAAACTCTCTTAACCGAATCAATTGTTATTTTAGGTTAACTATACCAGGGACAAACACCTGACCTATTTTTATTTACTTTATTTAATTAGCATTCTTTTTACCAGGATAATCCGACTGGACAGCTAGTGTCCATTTTCAGGGGAGTCCTGGGGAGAAAAGCTCCAAGACGTTGCAGTGCAAGTACATAGTAGTTAAAGAATAACAATTAGTAGGATGTGGTAATTAAAGAATAACAATTATAGGATGTGGTAATTAAAAAATAATTAGTAGGATGTGGTTATTAAAGAATAACAATTAGGATGTGGTAATTAAAGAATAACAACTAGTAGGATGTGGTAATTAAAGAATAACAATTGGTAGGATGCTGACATTTTTAGAAGGCAAAGACAGTTAATGCAATAATAGTAGCAGGATAACAAGTGGTACAATGCTAATATATAGAAGGCAGAAAACAGTTATATGTAATACATGCTCATAGTACAGTTGTGTGGTCAGAAATCCTGCAATCCTAGTACAAAATGTGTACATAAGGTACTGAGAGTAAGTATATGATTACAATATTTACAAAATATACAATGCACATGGGTGGACCAAGATGACATTGAAAGGTATGCATCAGAGGCCTCAGGGGGTAACCTGCGTACCTGCCTATGGTGGTGGAGGATTTGGAGGAGTCCTTGCAGTTGCAGAGGGAGTTAATGAAAAGGTGCGATCTGAGGAGTTCTCTAAATGTGGATGTGCAATTTTGTAACCTGAGGACAGGTGGGAGGGTATTCCATTCTTTTGCCACCTCATGGGAGAATAGATCTTTTCCAGAGCAGTTCTTGCATAGATTGACTTTGATCAGGGCTTTGTTACTAGATCGTAGTTCCCTGATGGATTTGTGAAACTTTAACATGCCGTTTGTTCAGGTCAGTTTTATTAATGTTGGTTATAACTGGGGAGGCATAAAGGCATGTTGATAAGAGGTGAGTTCTGGCTATGGCAGTTTTAGATGTAGAAGTGAAAAACTGTTTACTGTGATAGAAGCATCTTAGCTTTATGTAGATTTTAGAGATAGTTTGGGATATGTGTTTATTGTGTTTAAGGTGTTGGTCAATTGTGATGGCTAGTAGTTTGGCCTCTGGTACTTGGGTGATGGGCATGTTGTTGCCTGAGAGAATGGCAAAGGTGGATTCATTGGGCTTAGTCAGATGGAATAACATTAGTTGTGTTTTCTTCGGGTTTAGTATCAGCTGATGATTGTTTAGCCAGTTCTTTATCTCAGTGAAGGATTCTTGTGCTTTACTTTGTAGAAGATGGATGTTGGGTGCTTAGCAGATTATGGTGGTATTGTCAGCGTACTGTACAATATCAGCTTTTGTGCTTGCTAAGTGGAGTTTGTTTGTAAATATGTTAAAGAGAAGGGGGCCTAGGATTGAGCCTTGTGGTATGCCATATGTAACAGGGAGTGGGGGGGGTAGGGAGGTGGCCCATTTAACAGACTGTGAGCAGTTATGTAGGTAACTGGTGAACCAGTGGAGGGTGGGATTATTGAGGTTGAGTTTGGAGAGGCAGGCTAAGAGTTTATTGTGAGAAACTGTGTCTAATGTCTTGGATAAGTCTAGGAAGGTAGCAGAGTCAAGCTTCCCATGGTTCCTGTATGAGTTTATGGTGTTGGAGAAGTTAATTAGAGCAGTGGTGGCACTGTAGGATGGTCTAAATCCATTCTGGGTTTTAGATAGTAGGTTATTAGACAGTAGGTGTGTGATGATGGTTGGTGGATACATTTTTTTAGAATCTTTGATTGGGATAATAGGACAGCAATGGGATCGTAGTTGGAGGGGTCAGTAGAGGTGCAGCCCTAGTGGAGGGGGATGATATATGAGGTTTTCTACAAGGACGGAATGGTATCTTTTGAAGTAAAAAGATAGGTACAGATATGGCAAAGTTGTCTTATAAATGGGCTCTCCTACCATAATCCAAACACACGCTATTATCTCAGATGTGACAGTGATATCTTACTGATATGAATTGTCCTGGTTCTGAGGCAACCTCAAAGAACAATCATAATTCATACCTTAATATACATAATACCTAATACTTTGCATAATTAAGATACTTTTTCTTATTGCATATTCTGTCTTGAGATTTAAATTTGGAGACAATGAAACACCTTGCCCATTGAACAGGCTAGAGATACTACTACGAAATTCAGTACCTATTTCTCAGTGTATAACTGATGAAGTCATACATAGAAAACAAATATTGCTAGTTCCTGATTTGCATAATTATGGAAGTAAACAAAAAAAAAAAGAAAGAAAGCAAGAAAGCTGTCCAACTTCAAAACTAGTCTGAGGAAGTAAACAGCCTTCATGCAGCACAAGACAGCTAAAGTAAGTGAAAAAGGGGAAGACAAGAGGAAGATAAATGTCACCCCACAGATAACTTACATCATGTTTATTGTCCTGTCATACTCATTCTACTATTGTGGGACATTAAAATCTACATAAAGTTTAAAGCAACCAAGCAAGCAGTCATTTGTTATCAAATCACTTTTAATGACCTCCTGCTAAAAGCTAGATATATATTACAACTGTTAGAAAAAACATACTTCTTGCACCAAAAACAGAGTCACACTGTCATAATGGAAACCTAATTCTCAGTGACTTAAAGAAACCAACCCCTCATATTGCTAGCTACATCACATATGAACTGAACAATATCTAAATTAGCAAGCAGGAAAATTAAAAATGCTTGTTGCACACGGTGTTATGGAAATAAATAAATACAAAGAAGCACAACAATGCTAAAAACCCATTTAAAAATAATGTAGAGATAAGGTACAACCACACAGCCCTTGCAAGTATGGCAACTGCATGGCCTCAAAAGGGAAATCCAAACTCAAAAACATAGGCCAGCAGACAGCGGTATACAAATAGCTTTATTTAAGGCATGTATAAATGAAACTCTGACAGGCTGGTTTCAGCTGAAAAAAACACATAGTCTTCATCAGTGTAACATGTAGATCAAAATTCCATATAAATCAGTGTTCATTTATATAATAACCTGTCAATAAAAATGGAGCTCTTTGGCTATTCAAAAATTCTCATTCCGACCTGGTGGAAATAAGCCACCCAACTTAATTATCCATGTTTTTCTTTTGCATTTAATATATAGTGCCAGCCAGCCTTATTTGTCCTATTCCCAACAATCCTATCTATGATTGTAAATCTAAAACTTGCACTGTTATTTACCAATGAGTAGGGCATTGCTTGATCTTTTTGTTCTAATATCACTACAGTGTTCAGATATCTGTAGTCTCAATGACCTAGAGGTTTGCCCAATATAGAAGGCTGAGCAGGTACATGTAGCAAGATAAATCACCCAATCCATTCCGCAGCTGGCTAGGAATCTGATATCATAAACTGTGCCTGTGTTCCTGCTAGTAAATTGTTTAGATTTGACTAACTTATGGCAATCTATGCAATGTCCACAGGGCATACATCCAATAAATAAATCACCTGTCAAGGTACATTGACTTTGGTCCTGTATTTGTTCCCGGCCATGTTTGTAATGATTAAAGTGGGACCCTAAAGTTTTCCCTTTCTGAAATGAAATGAGACACCTGTCATTAAGAATCTCAGATAGCTTGCTATCAACTAAAAGAATAAGCCAGTGTTTTCGGACATCATCTAATAGCATATTGGTATTCTGCCCATAGGTAGTAACAAAACGAATGTCCATGTGTCCACCCTATTCTTTATTTTTGTAGGTCAATACATCAGTCCTATATAGCATTGATGCCCAGTTACTGACAGTCAAGATGTTACCAATTTTATAGCCCCTACCTCTAAACCTTCTGGTCAGGTCCTACTTGAAGCATTCATATTTATCTGCTTTTGAACAAATGCATTTCATACAAAGAAATTGAGATTTGGATATATTTCTAGTGATATGTGGTAGGTGGAAACTGGATGCATGCAATAGGGAGTTATATCGTGGGCACTTACGATAAACCTGAGTGCCTAGAGTGTTGTTAATATTTCTAATAATCAAGACATCCAAGAAAGTGATTTGTTGGACATCAGATAGTGTCCAAAAACATTTGAATATTCTTTCAGCTGATAGCAAGCTATCTGAGATTCTTAATGACAAGTGTCGCTTTTCATTTCAGAAAGGGAAAACTTTAGGGTCCCACTATAATCATTACAAACATGGCCGGGAACAAATACAGGACCAAAGACAATGTACCTTGACAGGTAATTTAATTATTGGATGAATGCCATGTGGACATTATATAGATTGCCATAACTTAGTCAAATCTAAACAATTTACTAGCAGGAACACAGGCACAGTTTATGATATCAGATTCCTAGCCAGCTGCGGAATGGATTGAGTGATTTATCTTGCTACATGTACCTGCTCAGCCTTCTATATTGGGCAAACCTCTAGGTCATTGAGACTACATATATCTGAACACTGTAGTGAAATTAGAATAAAAAGATCAAACAATGCCCTACTCATTGGTAAATAACAGTGCAAGTTTTAGATTTACATTATAGATAGGATTGTTGGGAATAGGACAAATAAGGCTGGATGGCACTATATATTAAATGCAAAAGAAAAAAGTGGATTATTAAGTTGGGGGGTTTATTTCCACCAGGTCTGAATGAGAATTTATGAACAGCCAATGAGCTCCATTTTTATTGTCAGGTTATTATATAAATGGACACTGATTTTCATGGAATTTTGATCTACATGTTGCACTGATTAAGGCAGTCTAAGTGTTTTTTTCAGCCAAAACCGGTCTAACAGAGTTTCATTTGTACATGCTTTAAATAAAGCTATTGGTATACCACTGTCTGCTAGCCTTTGTTTTTTAGTTTAAAGTTAAGGTACACCACTATATGGTATGTAAAGAGAGGCAGAGAATATGCATTTAATTAAAAGAATGGAACAGGTGACTTATCTTATTTCCAGTTTAAAACTGATGAAGTCCACAATTTGACTTGGAGGAAAGCCTAAATCTTTATCTTCTTTTTTTGTTTGTTTTAATAAAGTATGTTTTACATTAATTATTTGACTGAGATCCTTATTTTTCAGCAGAGGAACATTGTACAAACGTTCAGCATTGCTCAGATCTATTCTTTTGTGTTATCCAGTTCAAAACTATAAAATTATAGCCACAAATTTTCTAATCATCAGACTCGATGTCGCAACATGTGACTTAGTTTCAAAAACTTTAGCTACTCATCTCCTAGCTCCCCAATAAATGATACAAAACTTAACAGAGTCAGTATTGCCAGAGATCCTCTAGGTGGAAAGAATGTAAAACACAGACATTATACAATGGAGATGCATACTGCAATGAACAAGTAATTTTTCTTCCATATCTGGTCAGTACTAAAAAATGTAAACAAAGGGTGTTATAGTGACCAAATGGGCATCTGCTTCAGAAGGAGTTTGTATCATATATAAAATGTAATGTAAACTTGATGTGACTACAAAGTTGATGTGACACACAAGATTTAAAAGAACATGATTGCAAGACAAATTGCAAAACTGAGTAATCCATGTAATGCAGTGAATTATTAATAAGCTGCACCTTACTACCCTTCCCAGGGAAAATGGAGAAACTGTATGAAGGAGATTGGGATGGAACAACAGTTTAATATAGAATAATGGGGATGTGTTTCCAAAAATATGTTTTTTTTTTCTTAACACCAGCAATTCCTATCACTCACACATTAGGGAATGTTTGATATGTAGATGAGTGAAAGGGAAATCCAGGACTAATAAAACAAACTCACTCTCCCAATATACTGCCCCTTAAAATATCACAGTATATACATATATATATATATATATATATATATATATATATATATATATATATATATATATATATATATAAAAACACACACACACTCACTCACACACACACACACACACACACACACACACACACACACACACACACACACACACACACATACATATATTGCAGCTGTTGCAGTCAAAAACTTGGAAACTCACAAGGGGCAATGTTATATTTCTTGTATGGAGGAAAACACAGAACACACTTTGCTGTAAAGGCAGATGATAAAAATATTAGGTTATGTATTCCAAACTGCATCATCTGTTCTCTGTTCTTTCTGAATGCGGTGGTGGTTTGGTCCTTCTTAATAAGCTCTTATATGAGTTATTACTATTCTCAGCGAAATACCTGACTTGGATTCAAATTTTGAAGCAAATGAGCTTGTTCCCCTTTCAGCACTTACAAAGCCTTCCACTGGCCACATGCATCCAACTACTTGTGAAGATACCAGGTTTGCCTTGCATTCACAACTACTGCTTTGCCAGAATTCTCAGATAATTTAAGTGCTTTCAGCATGAGCACATTCAGCAGAAGAATTATCTCCCTGGACTAATTGGAGACTCTTTCTATAAAGCCATTGTCCAGGTGAATGGAGAGTCTATTATAGCTCAGTTTACCACTAAACCAAGTGGATCTAATCATACAATCCATGCCTCCATGTGAAATAATTCTTATGATGAACAGTCATAAGCACACATTTGGTGTTTATGAAACACATGGCTCTGATCTTAGGATCATAGGATCATAGCAGATTACTAGGCTATCAGTCCAGAGATCATTTTAAACCTAGCCATTTCAACCTGATGTAATACCACAGAAGTACAAGTCAATGCCTAAGATTATATTTAGTGATGACTCCCCATGTCCTGAAGGGTTGTGGGTGCTCTCCCTGGTAAGAGTTTACAGTGCCCCATCCATTAATCCAGGTTCCTCTTGAACTGTGTCATAGAGGTGCTCTGTTTTAGATGAACTGGTACCATATTCCAAAGACATGGCAGTCACTGAGAGATAAATCTGTCCCTCCAGCATTCCTGTTTAAGTCACTGGCCATATTTGAGCCCCTGGAACAGGTAGCCCTAGACTGATTTGATTTACAGAGATGCAGTAAGTTCATTAGGTTTGGGGTTTGGGTTGCTCTGTAGGCCAGGCATAAGTCTTTTCTAAGAAATCTATACAATACGGAGTATAGTGACAGGGTTTTTAGTCAGCCTGTGTAAGGCACATGCTGCAGGCCCTTGATCATTTTTTGTTAGAAACCTTTAAGATCTCTCTAACTGCTGTAGATATTTAGAATGGTACATACAGAATGGGATGTTATACTCAATTATGAGCCAGATAAGTGCAGAGTATAGGGGGTTATTACTTCTTTTGCTTTCAAGGTGATGCCTTTACTAATCAAGTGAGTTGCGTGGAAAGCTTTTCTTACAACAGCAGACAAGTGGTGGTCAAAGTTAAGGTTGCGGTCAACCTGTGACCAGGTCCCTTACCACTTCATGGGTACTTACGTCATTGTTATTGATTTGATAGTGTGAAGGGACATTGCTTGTGCTGAAGGGAATGATGATGCATTTTTTTGCATTCAATTTGAGACCATGAGTAATACACCAGTCATTTTGGTCTGTGTCACACCATCCTGAAATATACTGACATCATTTGGGGATTCAATAATTGGTCAGTCACAACCCTTTAGTTTTGACCTGAACTTTTGAGAAGTATATAAAAAAACAGTAGAGGGTCCAGTGCTGACTCATGTGACACCTCACTGGTAATAGGTTGCTGGCTGATGTGGAATCACCCACTTTGATAGTGTGTGACCAGTTTGTGAGCCAATTGGAAACCCATCTTACAATGAAGAGTCTTACATTCAGTTTGTTAAATTTATTGGTAATGTCTGAATGTAGGAGTGTCAAAAGCCTTTGCCAAGTCCAGGTATGCTGTGTGCACAGATTTGCCCTCATCAATGGCCTTGGTCACACTTTCAAAGAAATCCACCAGATTTAACAGGCAGGATCTGCCCTTCATGAAATTAAACTGGGTAGGGTCCAGGGTTTGGAAGTCACCTATGTCTTTATTTATGAGGTCTATAATGATATGTTTCCTGGCCTTACAGATGAGGCTGGTCAAGCTTCTGGGTCTATAATTACCTGGGTCTGTTGCTAGGCCACATTTGTGGATGGGAATAACTGTAGCTGTTCTCCATTCTGCTGGAACAAACTCTGTGATTGGGCTATAATTGAAAAAGGTACTTAGTGGTGATGCTAGTTAATGTTTTCACCTGTTTAGAAAATGGTGTGGGATGTCATCTGTTCCCATAATGGCCATGTTCTTTGCCTTGGACAGGGTTTTGAGTTTGAGGACTTGCTGTTCAGATATGTAAGGTGGTGGGGGGCGGAGTTTGGGTAGGGTTTGTTGTAAGTTAGGAGGGAATAAGGCAGTGAAATTTTTGCCAAACCTATCCACTACCAAGTTCGCTATCTCTTTGGGTTCAGTGTGTGTGATACCATTGGCCACCAGTTCTGCACATGCTTAGGTCCTACTCCTTAGGTTACATACATAGTTGTAAAAGGCCTTATGGTTATCCTTGGCAATACTTGCTAGGCTTCTCTCAAAGGAGCTCTTGGTTGATTGGACAAGTTGTCTTATTTGCTTGTTAAGGCTGAGGAGGGTGCTTTTCCACTGTTAAGTCCTTGTCTTTGTTTTCTTCGGCAGCAGTTTTTTTGTATTTATTGTAGAGTTTGTTGATGCTGAAAGTCTACCATGGTAGCTTGATTTTACTTGGGGCTCTTGCTTTGATTTTATCTGGTAGAGCTTTGTTTATACACTTATGCAAGTGATTGTACAGGGCTTTAGTGTAAGCTTCGGAGTAGTTACAACTTTCCGCTTAGGGTGGAGCTTAAAATGCATTTATACCTTCATCTAGGAGGGTATAGTCTGCCTTGGTGAAGATTTTTAATCTGATTTCACCCTTTGTGAGTTCTGGTGTTACTGTCAGTTTGAAGGTGACTGATTTGGGGTCAGTTTTAACTAAAGAGGGTCAAACAGTTGCAACAATGCACCTGTTTCACATGTTGGTGACAACCAGATCTAGAATGTTTGTTCCTCTTGTCAGAGTATGGACAATTTGCTCCACAGCATTTGAATTCAGAGAGTCAAGGAACTGTGAGTTTGGGCTAGAGTAGACTTCCCAGTTGATGGTGGGATAACTGAAATTCCCCATAACCAGTGTGTTCAGTAAAATTTGGATTGCCTTCAATTTGGTTAAGTCAGCTTCATGGATGTCATGACCCATGGAAGGGGATCTATATCTGGCTAGGACTTGAGTGGGGGTCTCACTCATTGTAAACTGGACCTGGAGTAACTCCATTGAGATGTCCAGACTAACTAGACGTGAGGGGAATTTATCTCTAATATAGACTGAAACACCACTGCCTTGGGTTTTCACACATTCCTTTTGCAGTCTAAAGGTGGGAAAGGCATTGCAGCTTTGTAGGGCTGGGGTACTCCCCGAGGCCTTAAACCAGGTTCCTGTGACTGCACAGACATCTATATCTTCTAGTGATGGAAGTACTTCCAGAGAGTGCAGTTTTTAGTTTAAGCTCCTAACATTTAGCAGCATTACCCTTATTTTGTTCTGATTGGTTAATTTCACATTGGTAATGTTGGTTTCAAGACCTTCCCTACAATAGGCACTATGAGGGAGGCAAGAGCCTTAGCCTGCAGCTGAAAGGCTATGGGTGCCAGGTGCAAATTGTCTCTGGCAAAGCAGCGAGGTTTGTCGACCATGGCTTCCCAGGCAGACAGGAACTGTATCCCCTTGGGATAATACTAAAAACTATGCCAATTATTGAAATCAATCATTTTTTGTTTATACTATGGCATCATTCTAGGTTAGGGTAGTATGCTGCTGATGGCTAGGGACATACCTGCCTGGGACACATACTCAGAGAACTTGACCATGTCTCTCATCATATATTTCTCTTCAATTAAGTAGAGCTCAGGTCATTCACACCAACATGAACCATGACATAGTCATAACGGTAACTGCTGCTGAGAGATGTATATCAGTTCCAAAATGTTCTATGCAGAATCATCATGTACTAAATTGGAGAGCCATTGCAGCAAGAGGCCCAACAAGTCATACTCTCTGCCTTTTCTTATAGTCCAAACATTGTTATAATGTTGTGCCCTAATTTGTTCTCCAAACCTGTTACACTTTGTATAAAACTTTTATTCTTCTGCAACAGAATTCCACTGTTGCATTGTTGCATATGTTTGCACAGGCACAAGCCTTCCTGCAGCATGATACAACTGCTCCATCCAGACAAACTGTCCATTTTAGTGTTTTAGTGTTTTCCTTTTTAGTTGCTAATGTTTGTGTGATGGGCTAGTATGTGGTAAGTGGTTTCAAGTAATGTGAAGGAGCGCTCTCTCAAACTTGATAGAGTTTTTTTTGTTTTTTGAATCTTAATTCCCTGGAGGACTGCTCTTGCGTTGCAGCCTGTTCTTGTGGTTACTGACTACTGCTGGACATGGAAGTCTGGTTGATGATGGTTGACCAGAGTTTGAATGTTTGTTTCATGTTCTTTTTCCACTGGCAGGAAGGATGTGGTCCAGTATGTCATGTTGCTGCATGCAATGGTATTCTCAGTGGAAAAGAGGTCCAGGAGGAGGCATCTCTCTGTTTGGGAAGGATCTGGTTCCTGAATGGTGTACTGTGGCAGGTTGCCCCACAGGAATTTTGAGTGAATCTTTGAAATTTGGAAGGTGTCTTATTTTGTGCAGTTAAGTGCTGGTTGTATGGGAGTAGGAATTTTTTAAGATGGTCCTGGAGTCAAGAATTGTAGGGGGGATACAGCTGGAATTTGTGGAACTGGTGATTGTGCTGTTGGCTTCTGGTTACTGAACATCTGCCAAGAGTTGGGAGTGTTAAGGACAATCCAGTTTTGAATTTTTCATTGATAACTGTGTCTTCCTGGTAATCTAATTAAGTACCGATTATGTAAATATATGGTTTGCTCTACGTGATATCTATGTTTACATGTCCCATGTCTAAGTTAATCTGTGCAGTCGTGTCATAAGTAATTTCCTTTAGGATTAATAAAGCATATTCTAATTCTGATGATTCTGACGGAAACTAAATTTGCCATTTGTTTTAGCATCTCATTGACATCTGAATGAGCTCATTCAAGGGAGCCACTCATGTTAACAGAAACAACCATATGGTGCTTAAAGTCTTCATATTATTATTCCAAATATTTCTACATGGAAGGAATGGAAGTCATAACTTCAACAACAGCCTCCATGACTGTCACCAAATCCATCATGGGGGAGGTTCAAGTAGATAACATTTCCATCACTAACAGTGTCAGTCCTTGGCTATTAGTGACACTACCATGAGGTTAGAGATACATCCCAGTGACATCTTTAAGGGCATATTAATATTCACATGCATCTACCTAGGTATAGCAGGTTTATGTTGTGTTCTGCATTAATTAAATAATAAAGGAAGATATTAACCATTTGTCTGAAGTTATTAGTTTACTAAACATCAACAAACTCTAGAAGGGAAAGATCTCAAGAAGTTAGCTGTATTCAAGCTAAAGCATGCCTGAACATTGAGAAACCTTGATTATTCACATTTCTATCATTGCCTTTTTTGTTAAAGCAGATTAATTCATTACAGAAGATGCTAATGGATGGTCCTATCCCACCATGCAAACACATCATTTGATGGAAGTGTATATTGAGGTTTTGTTACTTTATACCTTGTATTCTATAGTCGCTGATAATCTATTCAAAGAATGCATTATGAAAATTACAGTCTGGTTGTTAATCATGAACACTTTGTTATGTGCTCTAAAATAGCACATTCTGTGGCTTTTTCATAGAGGAAATAAAGCAAACACACAGACATATCTGGATAATGATGCAAATGCACACATGTACATAGACCTACACAAACGATCACACACCAAAAAATAAACACAGAAATACTCACTTTTTATGGTTCTCTGAAATATCAACTTATGCTATATAAATGGAATACAAAATATGATTAGCAAAGATCAATATAATATGCCAATTAAAATCTAGGGTATAAATGAAAATGTATTTTACATATTTTACCTTTTCAACTCTGGTTTTGCAGCAAATAGATAAAATGATCATGATGAAGGCAAGGAGAATGATAATTTCTCTCAGAAGATTAGCAATTGTTTGTTTGTATACTCCTGCATTCATAAAATTAAAATAAATAAATAAATAAATAAATAAATAAATAAATACATGATAAGAAACATTTTTATGTGATTGTTTTAAACTCATCACCTTGTTGTCCCGCTATTATACTGTGGCAGAATGCCTTCATTACCACTTTTGGTTATATATGTTTTATTTTTTATCAGTTTTTCATACCAAAAATTAAGAAATATGTCCAGATTTCATAAATGACTGAATATACAGTTTTTTATGTATTTCTTCTTATCCCTTTTCAACATTTGAAAGCTATCATGGAAATGAATAGAATATACTGTATTAATTTTAATGTAGTTTAATTACTATAGTAAATAATGAATACACTTAAGCTGCATTATCAGATTTTATATAAATGTGTTATCCCAAACATAATACTGTAAGAACAATCTTTACAACAATATCAACAAGAATTTAACATATAATAAAAAATGGAAAAAAAAAATGTAGGCTATAAGATATACTTTTTATTAATTATTATATTAAAATAGTCAGTTACCCACAAATGAGATAAAAAGTAAACTTTAAAACAATAAATCTAAATAGTCACTTTTCAAAAAACTAGTTGCCATACTTCAACAAAATGAGTACGTCTAAGGCAAACTAGAACAGAGTACACAAATTTTAACCTGATTGAATACATGAGGCTAACCTATATCACAACAGTTGTGACAGTGATGTTGAGATTCTTCATATTTAAACAGATATCAGGCATGATTTTAGATTGTGTTTCTAAAGTATTGCCAAACAATCCACTTAATGCTGTACTGGCAAGGTCAGAAAAAGGCCAAAACATGGCATATCTACAACTAGTAGGCTTGGCTTTATTGATCTGAAATTACCCGTAAAGGCTTAAAAAGTAAAACATCATGGGAATTAAAAAAAACACGTAGCTGAAACACTACTGAGCACTTTAAGGGGTTGTGTGTATATATCCCACGTATACCTCTCATCTGTCCAGATTTTCATGGAATATCTAGATTTTGGCTTTATATTTTTGAACTCTTACTCATAAAATGTGTAGTTTTCTGGCAAATCACTGAGGACTAAAGTAATTAAATAAAGACATACATTTGTGTTTCAGACTTCATACCCTTCAGAAGATGCATGCTAACAAAAATCCTGTTATTCTAGCATTTTATTATTTTTATGGGAGCAGCATTTATAATCTGTTCCTATTTTTTTACCTTTTTTCTCCTATTATTTTAGGCTTTGTCAAGATTTATTGTGCTAAGAGGGTGGTTCCCATGAACATTCTCTACTGGAAGTTTAAGGTATTACACATTGAAGTATCTAAACTTGGTTGGGTCTTTCTTGCTCTTTTTACTGCATGGTTCATCAGTGTGACCCATTTTTACCCTTTTGTGTATAACAATGAAATGGACTGTTGGTGACCAAGAAATAGTGCAGGAAGACACAAACATGCAATGTAAACATAACTGCTTGCCTGTAGACAAGCCTATTATGCGAGCACATGTGGACAGCTTATATGAAGTAAGGGCAAGTGGTTTATAAGACTCGAGATGCAGGGGCATGGAGTTGAGAAAATGTACACAGAATAGAGTGCTAATAGTACAGACATAAGTATAAGTGGAAGATAAACAGGAAAGAAATGTACTCAGTTAATGCAGTCAAATGTGATAATATCACAAAAGAAAAAAAAGTTGTACATAACAAAAAATGGGCATGCTAACAATGGATGTGAGAGGGACACAATCCAACATTGTAAGAAAGGGGAGTAAATGTGGTATTAATGTTGATAACATGTTGAGCTGAAACAACTATTAGCAAGGACAATGGATACAGCAGGGGGCTATTTGCATACACTTCTGTTATTGAATATGACATACATGTGTGTATATATATATATATATATATATATATATATATATATATATATATATATATATATATATATATATATATATATATATATATATATATATACACACACAGAGAATGTATGTATGTATGATAACTGACTGTAATGCTCTTCATCCAGTATAAATAAGGATGAGCCATACAACTGTCGTGTCATGCACAGCAGAAAGAGACATGTTTTACCATTAGTTTGTCAATGGACAAACATAGATACTGGGGTATATCACCTTGAGACATGTATTAGACAAGCAGGTGTTTTATATTCATGTACATCATAAATGGTAATATAATAACACTCAAAATACACAAATGACAACACAAATGTGATTACACTGCAGTAGTTCAAACCCTACATGATTATACTGGGAATGCTCACAAGATTTTACAGAGAACAATGCTTTATGAGTATGTAAACAGCACAAACAAGCAAGAAAGTGTCCAAACATATGCCCGACCACCTGCCATCATGCATGTTTATGTAAGTATTCATGTTTTATAAAGCTGTACAGTAAAAAGAAAACAATTACAGTAATACATAAATGTATGGAGGAAGACATGGCAATACAGTACATTCTTTTTTGGAAGTTAAGTAATGCCTATGAACAATCAATGACATACTCAACATTTGTATCTTGACAGAGTCAAACACATGCCAGAAAAGATATCAGAAAGATACGTATCAACCTCTGTCACCACAGAAATAGGCATATTGGGTGAGTGATGATGAACACACTTGAAGGGCTCACAGCATTTCCGTATTTTAATGGATATGGATCCCTACTTTGGAGGGTGATGCCTTAAAAATGTTACCCTCTGACTGTGCCACAGATGCTTCCTTTGCCTAAAACACTCCTGTCTGACACAGTTCTCTAACATACAGATGTTGCCAGATTCAGACTCCTGCCTGTCATATGAAACACTCTACAAAGTTGTGTTCTGACTGCATCTTGCCACATGACATAACAATGAATATTTTCACAAATAAATTAAACTAATAGTGAGTAAAGTAATAAAGGACATTTGAGGATCATGTGTACAATATGATTTTGTCAGAATGATGACAAGGAGGTAACAATGTTAATTTTCACACAACTATGCACAGTGCAATATCAATGTTGCTCAGCCATGGAATATTTTCCTGTTGTTTTGTGCAACAGCATTCTCCCAGAATTGAAACACACTATATCTGTGTAGATACGCCATACAACCCAATAATAAATGCATGTGCCACAGGAGATATTACACCATGGCATTTGCAGAACAACTAATTCCCTGGCAATATATTACAAAATTACTTTATATGTCTTTCTACAAAGAAAAATTTGAGAATAATAACTTCATGCAGTGTTATTTGTCTAATGTCAATATATTCATAGAATATGGTTCAAGGCTAGAAATGAACAGCAAGCAAGTCCGCAGAGTACTGACATGTGTATGAATCAGATGTGCCACAGTGAAAGTTTTAACAAAACTGTGCAACTGCACCTATGTGAGTCAAGTCTTGCAATTTATATGAGATCAAAGGGTTAGGGGAGGTTTCTCCCCTGTAATTGCACACATTATATCATGTGTGACAGTCATTCATGCATAACAGCATTAGGACACAGAGTGCTTACAGTGAGTCAATGTGGGTTTTGGACACCTGACTATGTGATGACAGAATCTACATGCTATTAGGAAGAAAGAACTAATGAAGAAATGCTAGTGTTGCTACGATTGTGAGATATTTGTGTCTTTGAAGCCATAATATCATGTTATTGCCACAAGGGATACATGTAGCAGTAATTTCTGCAAAAAAAAAAAACTGTTGTTATATGTGTCTTTTTCACATAACATTGTCTGCTGCCAGGTATACTCAAACACACATGAGGCATATTGCAGTCATCACTATGAAGTGAGAACAGCAATCATGCACAATGTGTAGATAATCTGAGATGTGAACACTTACTAAGGCAACAGCATACAATACATTGTGTCATGCCCTCATGCCATGGAAAAAGTCATTTTATTGGTCAACTGTCATCCAATTGCATCATCATTATCCAATAAAGCATATATGTGTGAAAAATTAGCATAAATTACTGTAATCGGAATCCCCAGCCATACATGTACACAGCAAATAGCTGAGTAACCATATTGTTACCTACCTGCACTTTCACAGATATACTGATAAAAGTGAGCTTAAGGAGTATTGGCTGGATTTGAACAGACTGCCTAAGATCCCAAGGTACAGAACATTGCCTGAATTGCACACACTACACAAGAGGTTTCCTTACAATTGTAACAGTGCACATTTGAATAAATTATATTGCCATGCTTTGATCCATTAATGTTCTTCTTAAAAGTACAAAAGTGAAGTGCTCAATAACAATACACAGCTACACATACTACATGCATTAGAAGCCTTCTCTACACAGAGCAACAAACATAGATGTACAGTAGTCAATCATTGCTGGATTCACACCTCCTTTCTCTGTGTGTAAGCAGTCTAGAGAGCACACTATTCACAGCCAGCTCCACTGGATAGCTCATGACTACTGCGATGTAGTTAACTTTTGACTGCATCATGTATGCATTGTGATTCTAAAATTGGTTATTGCCTAGGAATAATACAAGTTTATAGGGTGTTCCTCTGCCAGTGGAAATACATCTTCTAAGTGGACATAAGGGGTGTTGTCACAGACATAATTGTGCATGACAGTGCACACTCTCTCACATTTTTAACCAATGCTGGATTTGAGCCCTCCACCTATCTATTTTGTGTAACACATTGTTAGATGGAAGTTCTACAGGAGAAATATGAGATCTATGGGTTCAAAAGTGCATATATAGTTGATATAATGACCTCATCAATGTGACGCAGAGAAGATGATTGCTGGATTATGGGATGGTGCAATTCTCAGCCAGGCTAAATTTTTCCCATGACTGAAAGTTGATACAGCATGTCTGTTCAAGAAGTTATATTTACCTGATATTTTAATCACACACACTCTAGTTTACCACTGTGAGATTTGAACAACCTACCTATCTAGTTACACAATCTAGATAACACAGTACTGGCTGCAAACACCACAGGAGAAATCTAACTCTTGAGTGTACACTTTTGACATGATAACCTCATCAGTGTGTGGTAGAGATGATGCTTCTGTTAAAAGAATGATAACGTGCAGAGGGAGTTGTGCTCAAAGTTGTTCTCCTTAGTGGAAAGGTAAATAGCACATTTGACATTGAGGCCTTATTTACCTGTCACTAGACACACAGCCTGTGCACACATAAGTTACCCTTCATAAGAATTGAACTCCCTACCTATCTACTTACACATTCTAGAGAAAACAGTATGAACTGCTGTGCCACAGGAGAAGTTTGACCTTAATTAGTAAAACGTCATTGCTTGTAACATCTGTTCCTTTGGATCACATGTTTTGGTATAAATGTGTGCTTGTGTGGACAAGCCAATTTAAACAACACTGTGCTTGTCCACTGTAATGATATATTTATCTAAGATTTATTTACTGTCACTTACATTACTGTGAGAGACATGCACCCAGGAGCGGCTTGTGCCATCGGACTGCCGGACTGCAGCCCCCTCAGCAAGAAAAGGAAAAAAGAAAAAAAGTACTTTTTTATTTTTAGTAAAATAAAATTAAAAATACTATCTTTCATCTCTATCAGCCGGCTGCTTTATGCCGACTGACGAGCATGCGCACTGTCAAGTTCTGGGTTATGGCGGTTTTAAAAAAATAAGTTTTTTTTCTCTTTCTAGTTGGAGCTGCAGTCTGGAGAGCCAATTAAGGCATCAGGGTGATGTCCAGCAGTCTATGCGGTTTGGAACCACATAGAATTGGAAGGGATTTGGACTGCCACGTCCGCAGGCACGTATATGGCATGGATGGGCTAAATGGCTTCTGATTGGTTGTCACTCTCTTCCCGGGCTTTATGTGCTGGGGAAAGAGCGAGAAACAAACAGTTGCAGCCAGTTTTGGTTGTGGACTTGACTAAGTTGTGGTGGATTTTATTGCTTGGCGTTGGAGGCCTGTTTCGTTCGCTGGCTGAAGAAGTACAGAGTTTCTTTTCTTCTTGGTGGTATGTATGTATAACAAATTTCAGAAGTGGACTCTCCAGGGAGCCACTTTTATTTTCCTATTCTATCTCTGTGAACTTCCTGAGGATACCCTCCATTCTACTCTGTTCTTAGTCTTTTATATAGTCATTTACCACCTTATCTCCTGCCCCAGGCACCCTATCAGTGACTAACAGTCAAGTATCCTACCTTTCTTCCTCACTATTCTCTGCATACTATTCTCCTTTTTCCAGCCTTCACACTTACCTGTTGCCTGTCTTTCATTTTACCTGATTGCCTTACTCCACATTCTGCTCTTTTGTCTCTACCCACTCCGTTCGCCCTGCGGGCTCACTCCGCTCCCCATACCCTACCCCCAATTCCCACCCACCTCCAGTACCTCTACATTTATACCCATATAGACACACCTACTTCCTCTGCTCCTATCAAACTCCACCCTTCCTCTTTACCTACCAAACTCCACCCCTTCCTCTTCCTATCCCCTCCTCCAATCATACTACCCACATCTCATTTCCCCACCTCCTTTCTCAACCCTCACATTGCTTATTAAAACTCTAACATGTCCATAACAATTCCATCCCTTTCAATCCAACTACTACTCCTTCTAAACCTCACCCTCATCTACCATCTCACCCAGCCTTACCTCTTCAATCACACCCTACTCCTACATACAACCTACCCTCTCCACACATCACATACCTACTATACCTACTCCATCTCTCCTGAACTTTATCCCATTAATCACTTCCTATGGTTTCATTACAAACCAATCCCTTCTCATTATACATGTATACACACTTTCCACCCCATATCCTCCACTAATCCTTTAACCCACATCCCTCAACCAAAACAACTCAAATACCTCTACTACTTAACTCAACTCCTAACTTCCATACTTTTATCCGGTGATATACACCCCAACCCAGGCCCAAAACTCTCCTCCTCAAATTCTAAATCCATCCTATTTGCATCCCTTAATGCACAAAGCATAGCTAACAAAATTCCAAATCTACATGCCTGGCTATTTCACAACAAACCAGACATCCTAGCCATTTCTGAAACCTGGCTAAAACCACATATAAAATATTCAGAGATAGTACCACCTAACTACTCAATCATCAGATCAGACAGAACCCATAAAAAGGGAGGTGGAGTAGCCCTACTCTACTCATCCTCCCTATGTATAACTCCCTATGACAAAGTCATCCCCCAGTTCTACAAAGCAGAATTAATACTGGCTCATCTCCAGCTAAACAAACACAAATACATATACATTGTCTCTCTTTACATTCCCCCAAGAGACAATATACCAATTCTCAAAGAAATCCTCTCCTGGCTCTCAGCCAACATTAAAAATGAAACTATAATCATGGGAGATACCAATATTAACTGGTCCTCCATTCAGTCCCCTTCTCATTCCCTTAACATCAACCTATATAACTACTGTCAACTCATCAACTCCATTACTAGACCATACAAAGACTTCGCCAGTGGCAAAACCCTAGATTGGATTCTAGTCTCCCACCCTCACTACTACCCAGATAGCGGAACATTACCTGACTCCCTCAGTGACCACCTACCTATCTTCACTAGATGTCTTCCTTCTCCCTTACAAGTCACTCATAATTACATTACTTCCCGATGCCACAAAAACTTTAACCCAGAAGCCTTCTGCAATTCCCTAAAATCACTTAACTGGTATCCCTTAAAAACTCTACCCCTTGATGATGCAATCATTCACTTTAATACCACATTCCTAAACCTTCTAGATACTCATGCTCCTTCAAAAACTAAAAGAATAAAAAAACAATCCAGCCCCTGGTTATCTGCATACACCCTAACCTCTATGCGACTTAGAGACAAAGCCTGGACACAATATCAAAAGAACAAATCTATATCTTTCCTCAATGAATACAAAACTCTTCGTAACTCAGTTAAAAAACTTATCTCTACAGACCGTCGTAACTACTTCAACCAACTCCAAACAAACCACAAAACTAACCCTCAAAAATTCTGGCGGGGTATAACTATGCTCCAAAAACCCGGAACCACAGAAAACCCTATCCCCTGCCCAAATGTAGATGACACAGATCTTGCTACCCAATTCAATTCCTTCTTCATAGACTCTATCACCAAACTTACCTCCTCTTTCTCAAATAACATTCCTTCTCCTACCTCCACTTCTCCTCACTCTTCTCCCACCTCTACTCTTGCTTCTCCCCCTCCAACTTCTCCCACTTCTCCTCAGACTTCTCCCCCTCCAACTTCTCCCACCCCTCTTCATGCTTCTCCCCCTCCAACTTCCCCCAATCTCACCACACCCCCACCTTTCTCCATAAATCCTATTCCTACATCCACCATATATAAACTCCTGAAACAACTAAAACCATGCACCAATGCCCCAGATAACATTCCCTCATATTACCTTAGCATAGCTGCAGAAGCCATTGCCCTCCCTATCAGCATACTAATTAACCACTCTATCCAAGAAAGAATTGTTCCTCAAATCTTAAAAAAAGCTTACATCATTCCCCTACACAAATGTGGTAACAATACTAACATTACCAGTTTCCGTCCCATAGCCATCCTGTCTCCCCTTTCAAAAGTCCTAGAAAAATCTATCCATCTACAGCTCCTTCCCCATCTTCTAGACAACAATCTATTAACTCCCACACAGCATGGATTTAGACCCCATCATAGCACCATGACCGCTCTCCTATCCTTCCTTGAAACAGTGAATAAAGCAAGAGATTCTGGCTTCACTGTATCTACCATCCTACTCGATCTCTCTAAAGCCTTTGACACTATCTCTCATAACCTACTTCTTACTAAGCTATCTAACCTAAACCTTACCCCCTCTTCCCTACATTGGTTTACTAGCTATCTCTCTAATAGGCAACAAGCCATCAAATGGAAAAAAGCCACCTCCTCCTTCCTCAACACCCCTACAGGTGTTCCACAAGGTTCTATTTTAGGTCCGCTCCTCTTCAATATCTTTATTAATGACTTCTACCACTCTATCCCCCTTGCAAACATTATTCAATATGCAGATGACTCCACAATCATTTGTGCTTCCTCATCTATGCCAACTCTTCTAAAACTCACCCAAGACTCTTTCACCACCACAGAACAATGGATGAAAGACAACCATCTTGCACTCAATGCTGCTAAGACTAAACTTATGATATTTACCCCCTCCAAAACAAATAACTTTGATAGATCTCTATTCACTATCACCAGCCAAAACAACACATCTCTTGAGCTGGTATCTGAAGCCAAACTACTGGGTGTCCAAATTGATGACAAGCTCAAATTCAACTCCCACCTGCTACTAAATATAAACAAACTCACCAAAAATTGGGCATGCTCTACCGTCACAATCGTTCCTCACCTCAACTACCAAAATTACTCTCTCTACCACATTTCTCCTTCCCTCCCTTCTCTATGGTGCCCCTCTTCTTACAAACCTACAATCTTCTCTGAAAACCAAGCTGTCCTCTTATTAAAATAAAATAGCCAGATTCGCCACCAGTAACAAATTATCCACCCATCACTGCAAACCTCTCCTCCAACTCAACTGGCTAGAGCTTCCTAACTACCTCTCCTACACTCAGTTCACCTATGCACATCAATTCATTTTCCAGCCATCCCTCTGTCCCTCTCTCTCATCTACCTTCAAAATGCAAACAACTCAAAGACTTCTAAGATCTAATAATCAAAACTTCATAGAAGTTTACAGACCCTTACACCCTCCTGGACAAAACGTCCTGTCCTTCTCACTAGCACGCCTATGGAACTCCCTTCCCCCCTTCATTCGAACCATTACCAACTTACCATCCTTTAAAAAATCCCTACACTCTCGTCTAAAATCCTCTTGGGAATGCTCCTGTACACATCCCTCATAACCTACTCTCTACTCCCAACACTTCTCCTCTTTTCCTTTTTCTCAAAACCTAACCAGCAAATTCATGTTGGCTTCTAGCTTATAACTCCTTATTTGTACCCTGTAATCTTAAAAAAAATTTTTTTTGGTCTACTTATAACCAGAATTTCTACAATGTTTTTCTTTAATTTCTCATGTAAACTATGTGTGTAACATAACCTTTGTATAATCTGTATGTGGACTATAATCTTTGTATTATCTGTACGTGGAGCGTTTCTCCCCAGGACTCCATTGAAAACGGTTCTTTAGGCCCAATGGACTGTCCTGGTTAAACAACTGCAAATAAATAAATAATAAATAAATAAATTAGTATAAATCATAGCACTTAAAATATTTTTCCAGTTTAATAACTTTTTTGGTCTATGTTCTTGATTTTTTAAAGGATTAATGCTGCTTTATTCCCATGTATTTATGGTTGCAAATCTTGTAGAATCCTCATGCATGGTGTACTGTATTTCTTCCAGTAGCCTGAAAATGCTATTAATCACACACTTATGTATTGGGCTCAACCCAAAACCAAAAATTACAATGGCCTCCAGAATTGCATAACCTGTATTTACTTTCATTTATTTCTTTAGTGTTCCCCCACTCAGATATATTTATAGTGACACTTTCTGTTTCCCCTATACTAGGATTTTAGCTTGAAACTTATTTTATTGAAATTACAGAGTAGCCGTATCATTGCTTAGACGTTTTATTTATTTATTTATTTTTTTTGTAATCCAGGCATTTGCATTTTTTTCAGAATTTTCACCAAAAATAATAAAGGGCAAAAACAATCAGGATCAATTTGTAAATATTATTTTAATTCACTTAGAAAGTTAAAAGAAAAACAGGTTTTATACCTACATGCATTTTCTGATGAATAAGAAGTATGAAACTTTAATGTCTGGCATTATTGATTGAGTGTAATCCTTAGTGATTTAAAAGAAGAGGGCAAAAAGATATGAAGCAAAGTCAGGGAGAGTTAAAATCTGTGGTTTCTGTATTTTTGTGCTCTTGCAAAGTCAGTAGTGCATTGGTGCAGTGGTAGCATTGTTGCCTACCAGCTACATGTTCTCTCGTTTGATTCTTGGTTGGGGTGCCTTGCCTTCAGCGTGGAATCTTTATGTCCTCCCATCTTACAAAGACCTGTCAGTCTGGAGTGTTTCTCCCTGGGCCTCTGCTAAAAAATTAGCTTTTGTTCCAAGTCAGACTTTCCTGGTTAACAAATGTCAAAAATGACACATTTGAATATCAGACTTCATATTCTTTAGAAAGTGCATGGTAACACAAAAGTTTTTATTCTCACAATTTTCTAAATGTATAAGATGGATATTTGAAATTTGTCCCTATTTTTGGGACTGTATTCCCCCATTATTGGCTTCATCTAGGTTTTGTGCTAAGGTTGAGAGCTGTGGTAAGAACTGAATTCACTGAATATGTTTGGGGGCTATATTCCCCCATTACTGGCTTTGTCCAGGTGTTTTTTTGCTAATAGGTTGAGAGCTATGGTGAGAACTGAATTCACTGAAGGTTTGGGGGCTGTATTCACCTATTATTGGCTTTGTTCAGGTGTTTTGTGCTAAGAGGTTGACAGCTGTGCTATGGTGAGAACTGAATTCACTAAATGGTAGCCATTTAAGTTTCCGTCTTCCTCTTTCACAAAACAGCTTATTTGGCATAGTGGTATGTTGCTCTGACTGTTTTGCACAGGGTCCCCTGGCTTCAAGATGTGGCAGTGAAATGTATGGTGGTAACAAAGCATTTTATTCTAGCAACTTTCCAACATTATACAAGTAATGTTTAAAATGTGTCCCTGGTTTTTGACCTTTTGTCCCACCCCCCAATAAATTTTGGCTTTTTCCAGATTTCTTGTGCTGCAAAGTTCAGAGATACAGCTGAGTATCGAGTAGATTTTACAAGGAACTGAGAGCTGCAGGGGAACAAAAGTTTAGTGCTGCTTATATTAAGCCTGCTTGCATTGTTAATAGCACAACAGTTAGTGTACTCGCTTTTGATGCAGAAGGCTGTGGGTTCTACTCCCACAGTAGATAGATGCATTGCTGATACTGTACTGTATTGTAAAGAGGGTGGATGCTGCAGTCTGTTTTAGCAAAGATACCTAGCAACTATGAACCTGTTATCAGTTTGCTATCCATTCCCTATTGCGGTATTACTAGCTTATCATTATTTTAATGCATGCAACATAGGCAATTTATTCTTCAAGGGCAACAGGCACTTTATTTGTAGATGAAACAATGACATATAAAGTTGTTTGCTAGCAGCAACATCTTTATTAGTTACAGATTTCTTTAATGTGGATTTTACTACTTCAGAGATTGTGCATATTTACTGATACTGGTGGACTATAGAAGGTTGAGTAGACTTTTTATGATGGAAATGTTCTGAATTGGGCAGTTTTGTCATTGGTGTATGCATTTTGTTTCATTGTTTACTGAAAAAATGTTCAAAACAAATTTAAAATGCCCTCTAACAACTGTACTGTATTGTATAAGGAATATAATGTAATACAGTCAGAAAGGTGTATCAAAGAGCATGTGTATGTTTCATGTTCAAGGGGCCTATGATTTTGAAAACAGCCCAGCGTTAATCTTTATCTGCCACTGGCAAAATGTATTTTATTTGAATGTGGGTTTCAATGCTGTTTCAATGCATGTGAGTTTCAAGGGCAGAGAAGTTTAAATGCTAAGACTATTTTCATTGTGAGACTGCATTGCTTTGTTTAACAGATATCTATTAGGGTTTGTGCTGTAAAATGCAAAATAAAACTTTCAAATGAAATCTAAATCATCGCAGAAGTAAAGCAGTATGCACATTACAGTGTTTATGGTAAATGGGGCAAAATAACCGAGGAATGGGACATTGGAATGGCTGCAGGGGGGAGGCTCCATTCGACCATGATTTTGTGAGGGGGATAGCAAACTCAGACAGCCCCAGATGAACTATACCTCTCAGTTGTCCATATGTTTGCAGAATGAATAGATATTTGCTTCTTATTTTTGGTTTGTTTCTCATAAAATTTGTGGTTTTCTAACAAATCATTTAGGAATGAAGTCACTAAATGACAGACATTGAGTTTGAGACATCATAACCTTCAGAAAAATGCATGCTAATGCAAGACCTGTTATTCTACCAACTGTCTTAAGTTTATACAAGAGCAATTTTTAGTAGTGTTTGTATGTTCCCCCAATATATTTGGCCTTGTCCAGACTTCCTGCATTAAGAGGTTGAGAGGTATGTGCAAATCGCTTTGTAGAATTCGGAATATCCATACTTCTCCATTGTCCCCAATTGTGGCTCAAAATGTTGCTCTCCCCTAATAATCCCTCCTCTAATGGCAATTTTGGAAGAAATCCTGGAGGGTTTACAATATATAACTGTAATGATCAGAGTTATAGATTACTTTTATTTCAGAAATGCATGTAGATGCTCTTATTTTGTTAGCGGCTCAAGTTAACAGTGTTAATATTAAAAAGGTGTCCCTTTTTTGACAGGTTCCCAGCTGTATTGTGTGGCAACTTTATATTTTTTCATCACATTTTGGTCTGTAAAATTGTGCTTTTCTGGCAAATTAGTGGCAAGTCATTAAAGATTGAAGTTAGAAAATAATGAGACATCTGAGTTTCAGATTTCATACCCTTCAGAAAATTCATACTAATGCAAGACCTACTACTGTTCTATTATCTAAGTTAATAAGAGCAATATTTAAAAATTGTCCTCATTTTTGGGCCTGTGTCCCACTTCTAGTTCTATGTATGGCTTTGTCCAGATTTCTTGTTCTGAAGTTGAGAGGTATGAGTGTCAGAGCCATCACTGTCAGCCAGAGACATTTCAAATTGTGACATACTTGTTGCACCCCACTCCCCATTGTATTGGCTCTAGATGTGTCCAAGGAAGGCAAAGATCAGTTATGCAGTGTAAGTGTGCAGAGTATTTCCCCATCCAAGGTAGACCACAAGTACAACCGTGGCTTTTCATCTGTCCTTGATTTTGCAGAATGTTCTAGTTTTCTATCATATTTTTATACTGTTGATTTATGCTTCTTATTATTCAGGAAATGCATGCTGTCACAGTGCCCTGTTGCTCTGTTTAAGTAGCAATGATTTAATGACCATCAGGTAAGCTTGTCAGAGATTGTAAGATGCAAGTAGGCTTTAATAAGCATACTGTTAAAGAATTACCAGCATTGAAAGCCTTTTCGTTGTTGCCATGCCGAGAATATTTACATAACTAGATCATGTATAAGCCTTGGGTATTGAAATGCATATGACAGTATTTGTAATAAAAGGACAGGATTACAGTATTTTCAGAAGCTCATTACATTTGTTGGAGACTTGCAGTCATCTTTGCAGGCTTATCTGTAATCTAAACAGATTGCCAATCTATCATGTGTGGTCTATAACTTGTGCAGGAATCCTTTAAGCAATTTATCTTGAGCTTGTTTCTTGTTTGCTGTTCAATTTTTACTTTGATCATGTCTTCCCCATGAAACAAGTAGATAGTTGTGTCAGGCAGCAGGTCTTTTTTGGATAAGAAACATTTTTACAAGTGGGGGTATCTCAGAGATTGCTACTTTCAGCATGTTACTTGGTAATTTTATAAAACTGAATATAAATTATAATTAGAACTGCAGTGCAAGGAGTAGTGGTTTGAGTTGAGTGTTGCTTTTTTTTTTATACTTGATTTTGACTGGCATTCCAGTAATGTATTTTAAAAGTAATTTATTTTTTCATGCCTCACAATCTGTTTCTATCTGAATATTAAGTAAGTTGTCATGTAGCCAATGCATTGAAATATTTTTTCTTCTACACTTCATTTTGTCATGATTGGACTCTCGTAATGACTGTTTGGTACCCAGGGCAGCGTATTTAATTATAGTTCCAGTTGTTGTGGTTTTGAGCATAGCGCCACCCCTTCTAGTTGACCACACCCCTTCCCATTGGCCCCACCCATTCAGCTGTCTCCTGCAGCCCTCCTTTAATTTGAAGTCACCAGCCGCCACTGTGTGCACCTGTCACATGGTATGGGATTTCAGTGACAATCAGAAGTGTAAACCATGGATTATGAGTCAAACATTCCTGCCAGTTCATTCCAGGATGATTGCATGAAAATAGTAGAAATATATACTGTGAATATCAGGTTTCTTGTCTCATGCCTGCATAATGCGCATTGACAATGCAGGTACTTCCTATATATGACAGTGCACTTCAGAATAATAGTGACGGATTATGTGTGTAAAAAGGTTTCCCATCACTTAACAGTTGCAAGTGCAACCACTGAAGTGCAAACATACATTAACAGATTGACTTAACTGAGTCAAAATCACTTTGAAATACAGAAAACTTATTTTCAAAATTAATTGAAGACATAAAGAAGTTGTATAACCTAAGCAAAGAATTATTTATTGCAAATATGTTTTTGTTCTCTGCCTGAAGCGCAGCTGTGGACAGCTCACTTGCATTGCCGGAAGTAAAGTATTAATATGTGCATAATAATATCTTGAGGTGTTGAAATTTGAATGGAAATCAGCAGTAGTCTATGGTGCTCTGTGCCAACTTTCACACAAATAAGTAGTATAAATATTTAACCATCCCTGAATCTGATGGAATATAGAACAGATATATCTTGCGGTCATGTTTCAGGAGTCGTGATTATTCATTTGTCATGACAGTTGCAGTTCTATAATTCTGCTACAGGTGTATTATGAAACACATGAGAAACCAAGCATGTTATTGCTGGTGGAAATATGGATCATGGAAACAGTTTTGAATTAAGAAGGATTATTTGATTTCATGGAATGAGTAGGAAGAGGTAGACATTTTGTGGCAGGAACACACATGCAAACATAGTATGTAACCACATCGCCACAACAGTCAGGAAATCCTTCTATGTGGCACACCTCATCACTAAGGGCTTTTCATCCAGAAAAAAGGAGGTCATTGTCCCACTGTACTCATCCCTCATTAGACCCATTATAGAATACAATGCCCTGTTTGGTATGTACCTCTCAAGACATCTGCAACAACTGGAAAGGCTGCAGAAATACCTCACTAAAAGAATCACAGGCCTAAAGCAGATGCCCTATGCTGACCGCCTTAAAAAACTCCAGCTATACTCTGTCGCATATCATCTACTCAGAGGCGATCTCTGCTTAACATACAAGGCCATGTCAAATCCAGATCTGTTGGACATGCTACACTTAAGGAAATCCCAATCCTTCAGAGCCACATGCTCCAGGGATCTAAACCTTGTCATCACAATGAACAAAACATGCTGGGGGGATAGGTTCCTGACCCAGAGACTCCCCAGACTCTGGAATAGATTGCCCATACATGTCAAGCAGAGTGCCTCTTTGGCCCTCTTCAAAAGGAACATTGATGATTGGATGGTTGAAAGGAAATTCACCCCAGGGATCATGTCCATCGCCCTGCTAGACAGGGGTCCAGGGAAGTAAATAGTGTGGGAAGAAATAGCAAGGGAATTGTTATGGCTAGGCTTGTATAGGCCCTAGGGCTGATAGCCTAGTACCAACCTATGAACCTATGATTAATTTTTGACTGATTTCTGCACATGTTTATATTTTGTTACTGTTTACTTTATCATTCTAACTATTCTTCAGATTTGTATAAGGCAATCTTCACAATAGGGAACAGTCATATTAATACAGCAGCAGGATAACATTGTGTTAAGAAAATCTGTAGCCAACAGTCTGTGCAAATGCTAAGGGCAAAAACTGATGGCTTTTTTATGGGCCATTTCTGGTCAAATGTGTTGTGTGTGATTCTAGATTAAACATGAAAAAGGAATGGTTAGGACAGTGATAAAAATGAGGCTGGGAAGCAGAGTGTTGGACAGAGGGAAAAGAATAGTGGAATTTGCAGGAGGATGGTGGGACTGCACCATAGCTATCCACGTCTTCAGAACATAAATGTAGTACTGTGACTTTGGAGTCTCAATAACAGGGATGGGTGACAACAACAGAATAATGTATAGCCAATTGGATCAAGTGTGTGATGATGATACATAGGTGAAGTGAAAAGCTATGTATAGGGTGTTTTCTTTTTTTTGTGGGACAGGTGCCTATTTTGTTTAGGAAAGAAACAAATGTTGGGGAAGGTGCTTAGGAATGAGAAGTCAGGTAGGTAGGGTGAGTTAGGTAGCAGGTGTAGACATACAGCACATACAAGATAGACAGGGATGATGATGGATACAAAATATCTGGGGACACCATGATTGGGGCTAGGAAGTGGACCTTTGAGGTACATCCATGACCAGTTTGACAACAGTGACAATCTACTTCTCACCCTCAGTACTGTCATCACTGTCTCTTGTGATATTTGCCTCGGTCAGTGTAACACATGCCATTGTTTTGTCAATATAATACAGGACCTTTTCAATCGTGCTTATTCAGGCACCAAAGCCTCTCACCATAATGCCTTCTACCACCCAGTCAACTCCTGATGGGGGGTGACAAAATTACCACCTCTACTACTACTGCTCCCAAAGGATACTACTGAACCAGCACCTGTGGTAGAGCTACATATATGCTGATTATTTGTACTGCCTGTGGTGGTGCCTCTGCAGCATCCTGAGGAGTTATGGCAGGCTGGGCATCTGTGGTCAGTCTACCTTCCTTTGTTGACCGTCATTTGGTTCTCAGCAGCAATGTATTAACAATGTATATATGTAAATGTGTGTGTGTGTGTGTGTGTGTGTGTGTGTGTGTGTGTGTGTGTGTGTGTGTGTGTGTGTGTGTGTGTGTGTGTGTGTGTGTGTGTGTACATATATATATATATATATGCATGTAAAAACTGTAAGAGATAGGGTGGGTGGAGACAAAGCGTGAGAAGCAGACCAATGGCATGTCACATTACTTTATTATTTCAATACATAAGAGAATAGGAGAAATATATACTACACCCTGGCCACATGCAAATATGTGAGAAGGCATTAATGCATCATAAAATCAATCAATTACAATGGCATGATAAGATTGATAGAATCATATATTTGACTAATCCATATTAGATATTTGCTTTCAAAGTTAATAAATGCATTTGCAAAAAATGAAATTGTTAATGCCATGCTTTGTTAAATTTAATATCTTAGAAATAAAATCCTGTAAAAAAATCTAATATCTGTTTCTGGATATTGAACCCACACATGATTAATCTGATGTAATCAATGTGTAATGCAATAGCCAAGAGCTATTGAAGTAGGCCTATAAGCTTGATGTAAAAGTGAAGGTGTCTCTACTTCTTCTTCTTTTGGCTTTTCCCAGTTAGGGGTCACCACAGCGGAACTCCCGTCTGCTAATGACTGGCAGTAGATTTTTATGGTGCTGAGGTGCCAGCTCAACGCCCAACCTTCAACGAAGGCACGCCCATTTCACGCATGTCTTTCGAAGGCCACTCGACCATGGGAAGGACATGCAGACTCCACACAGAAGGCACTCCAGCCAAGAATCGAATGGGAGAACTTCTTGCTGTGAGGTGACAACGCTACCGCTGCACCACCATGGCTTCCTGAAGGTGTCCATACACAAGATGATAAATAGTGATGGACTGAAAGTATGTCTGCATGTTGCATTCAGATCTGATGTATGCTTTACCCCATGCCTCTCTGAAATGAGTTGGTTTCTCCTGATGCTCATTACAATTTTCTGCTATTTCTGCTTCAACTGTACAGTTATAGAATTCTATAGTAACACAATGCATGTAAAAAGCATAATGAATAACTGTGTTGGCTGTCTAATGAATGCCATACAATAGACAGGTGATAGGTCTGTATACTTACAAAACTCTGGGGTGTTTGCAGCCTTAAATTCATCTTTCCATTTCTCTCTGGAGGCTGCACTTGTGCCTCTTCATGTCACTTTAGTGGTGATGAAATTGATATTCTGTGGGTGGCATGCCAGTTGCACTGGAGACAACCTTGGCTAAACTATTCCAAGTCTCAGTCTTATACTGGAACCTGGTATATTCTACTGGCAATAGCCTCTGTCTGCAGTGCTTCATGAGGAGTGCTGCAAACATCCTGGACTCCTCAGCACATCACCTTTGTTCTCTAAAGGGAGCATCATACTTACCATCACCAGCTATGTCTGCAAGAGTCAAGCAAGAAATATGTATCTGAATGGGCTCCCAAATCAGATCTTGTATGTAACAGCTTGTGATGAAAGATGAAGAAAAATGCAGGCCCTTGTAGGCTGCATTTGTGCAACTGAAAGCACAGCAATGGCTTGCCAGACACATTGACAATAAGTGCATCAAGAAGCACAGAAAGTGATAAAAATGGCAGTGAGATTTTGTCTGTATGATGCTCAACGTATTCAGACATGTTTCACTGCTAAACACTGATATGATATACGGTGTTGCTTATAATCATGGTTGTTTTGATGAAAAATAGTGCAACTTGTGACATACTAGCCTGTTGAAGGTTACATACTGTTGAAATTTAGTACCACCACCTGGGAATGGGACCCAACAGAAAAAAAAAGATAAAATGTTAAGTTTTGGTCATTATCTGTCACTGCCACAGGAGAACATTTTAAAGTAGTAATTAGAGGTATACTAGTATAACAATGACTGGAGATATACTTCAGAGATGCCAGTATGTCTGTGACATTTCTATTTGTGGGACTGCATTTCTATGTAAAAAAGCAGTATTTGTGTTTTAAACAACTACGAACCAACCATAAAACCTTTCTAACATGAATGCAGGTGTATCAAGTAGGCCAAAATTGAGGTATTTGTAAATGCATTTCAAATACATGCAGTTGCATAACCTGAGTAATAGATGGTGAGTTAGGCTACGTACATACTTTGCAGGACATCCAGTCATCAAAACATACTTATGAGATGAGATAACATAAGAATTATAACAAAAATATTGCCTAAATCATAACTAAGCATGTGCATTCAACATTAAATATCATGATTGTCATGTTTAATTTAATGTACATACATTATATATTTCTTGCAATAAACATAGTTATAATACTCATGTGCATTTACTCTAACATTCCTAATCAAAATATTGTGATAAATGGCATTCATAACTCTTGTTAACTGGATTCACACTCTGCATCACCTGTTTTAATTTTCTATGATCACTGCACTTAACAACTTTACCGCAAAGAAAGTTATCTGACAGGTGGAATTTATTCACTGAGTACTATCCAAAGTACTTACATCTTTGCACCAGTGCTATGCTCATTTGCACTACAGAAGGTGGAAAAATTACATTTTTTTCACTTTTTTCTTAAGAAGTGAACCATGTTTGTGAGCAGACAACTTGAGTCCATTTGCAAAAAAATATTAACATAAAAATAGGAAAACAGTAAATGAAAATTACATCACTATTTAATTTACGGCACACATTATCTGGTCTGCTGTTAATGCCGAATGATAAATGATAAAGGTGACAGACAATAGTTTACATGTTGCTAGCAATATTGAGAATAGTTGATTTTTAAACAACAAAATGAGATAACAAAATGTCTGTAACTATGCATTCAGACTTCCCCTTTAAGGTTATCACTTAACTGAATTTGAACCCTATATCACCTCTATTCATTTTCTAAACTCACTGCAACTACATCTTGTGCCACAGAGAAAGTTATGTGATAGGTGTATTTTTTTCACTGAGTATTATCCTGTCTGTTGATGACCGATGGCCATGCAACAGTTCCAGGCAGGTTTGCACTGCAGAAGACAGCTCAAATTATTTTTTTTACCTTTTTCCTTAAGACATGTACCATGGCAGATGCAGCCAATTGGAATGCAAATGCAAAAGGCAGTTTAAAAGAAAATTAAAAAGGACCGAAATAACACATTTATTTGATATATATTGCAAGGAACAAAGCTTTTATATCATTAGCACAACAAAGTCATCATTTTCACATCTGCTTTAACCATGACAAGTAGCATTTAGGACAATAACAGGAGGTCATTCTTGCCACAATACATACAATTACACATAACATCAAAGTTTATAACATATTGTGTAATTATCATGAAGACAAATTGTGACATATGGATAATTTCTCCATGATATATGATACATATGTCTGCATTACGGGTCTATATTATAATCTCGAAGTTACAGAACATCGAATACAATATGGTCAACACCATATTATCGAAGTTACATAACTTTGAAAATAAAAAAAAAAATGTAAACATCAAATACTTATCCGAATGGGTTTAAGCAGGGGGGCAAGCCCCACTGCACCCCCAACTACTTAAATATATCAACTCCGAGATCGCACTTTAACATAGTATGGTGCGGAAAGAGATTTCCCTTTCTTAAACTGTAGCGCAATTTAGGAGTTAATATATTTAAGTAGCGGGGGGTGTGGGGATGCAGCCCCCCCACGTGGGGGGTGCAGGGGGGCTCACCCATCTGCTATACTCGTTCTTTTTTTTTTGTTCTACAAATATTTTTATTGTGTTTCAATTGTTTAATAGTTCGATGCATAAAGTTTGATGTTTATGCATTCGAACTATTAAACATTCGAGATTATAATATTGACCCCCCCCCCGCATTACTCACGTTACTACTTTTGTTTGAGCACACTGTAAAAAATGTCATATCTTGCAACATCCATATTACACACAGTATTATTAGTTATGAGAAAAGATGAATTTACAACAAAATTGCCTATGTACCATACATTAACATAGAGTGTAGGTAAGATTTTTAGCACGTGTCACAGACTTTAGCCTGCTCATTTAATATACAACATTGGGTGCCAAATGTTATTCAGAATTCAGTTATAAAAATGTTTCTGTAAACAGGAATTTAACACCACATCACCTGTATTATGTCTCTACACTCACTTCATGTACACATTGTGCCACAGAGATACATAACTGACAGGTGGAATGCATTCACTTAGTACTACCCAGAGTCCTGGCATCCACATACTAGTGCCAGGTTAATTTGCATTACAGAAGGCAGCCCAAATTAAGTTTTTCACTTTTTTCCTAAGGAAGTCAGCTGTAGTTCACTGCTAGGAACCACTGCCAGTCCTGACTGCACAGTTCCTAACAATGTGCAAATTATGAAGACAGACAAGAAAAAAAATACTGAATTAGAGGAAACATTATATAACAAGTAGTTAAAATGTACAGTTCTGATGTTTCATCAACTTTGTTGTCTTTCAACATAAGCATGTGTTCCTTAAACATCATTATGTTCACACATATGCCAGCATCTGTGGATTAGAACCTCAAGACAGGAGGGCATTCACAATACAAACCTGAGATTCTTATCAGTACATGTCAAACACACACACACACACACACACACACACACACACACACACACACACACACACACACACACACACACACACACACGCACACACACACACATTTGTACTGTGAAAAAATGATGCTACATATACTCAAGATATGGCATAGTATCACTTGATATTATAGTGCAACAGAACCAAGTTCTGAACTTTGCCCTGTCTAATTTGCAGTGAAATTTGTGGATATCAGTGATATTGGCAACAGAGAAGATAATATTTCCTCACACATTATACAATTTGAAGACTGGAGCTCTTTTCTTCTCTTTATTTTCTGAACCTCATTGCATTATCTCTGCTTCTCTAACAATATTGCTAGCTAAGTTGCCTTGCAATTGATATATGTTTCAGTGAGTAATATACTTCCTTAGAATTCCTTAGAATGTACTCAGAGGCAGAATCTGCTGTCACAAGCAATTCATATGTTATAAATGTTGCTCTCCCAAGTCAGTCAATGAAGTCACAAACTTTCTTGAAAATCCCTTTTCCCTGACATATCCTTGGTAAGTGTACATCCATGAAGAATGACTGTGAAAACCTGACTGATGCTGTAGTCAGGCTAATCATTCACACTTGCAAGCACTTAGCAGGCAACACTTCTCAGTGCTTGCCCTTGTAGAGGTAGGGCATGTGCAAGCAACCATGTAGTCCTCACATCATGTTTACATTCCTTGCACTTAGTGCAGATTTTGAAATTCTTGACGCAAATGAGTTTGCACCTTATCTGCATACTCAAAGTGCTAAGAGGGATGAATCTGCACTATATAAAGGTAATTATGTAGGTACAGAACTTGTATCATAGTAGAGAAGACTGTTTGGATCCAGAGAGCTTGATACTGCTACTTGCTTTGAAAATCTGTTGCTACTTTCACAACTGACTTTCTGCAAAGTTAGGCTGCTGTTATGAACTGATGTATTTTAACCTTACTTATGGATTGCATTTCACAATACAAGTATTGTTTTACTGTCTGCATTATTCATTATATCATCAGTAACTGTTGGCATAGGCATGTATACCACAGTTCTTTCTTGACCATGCAAAATTGCTAATAGTTAAATGGAAATGTCATTCTTGAAAGCTGACAACTTTCTTCAGAAGACTGTTGTATTGTTTATTTATTGAGGTCATGGGTATTTGCACTATTAGCACAAACAATTATGGAAGTGGATACAAAAAACGGTTAACCATTTTTCCTTGATACGTGTAAATTAGTTTTTTTCAGTGCTGCAATGTACTAAGAGTGACAGGAATGTTTGCCTTCTATGAATTTATTATCCAGCTCTGTCTTTCTTTTGATGCTGTTGGGTGTATCTGTATTAAGTTATGTGTACTCATATGGAGCCTTCCTTTTTGATATATTTTGTGTATAATGGACAGATACATTCATAGATAGTTTGTGGGGTTTAACAAGCATTTTTTGTACTTATGTATTTTTCCTGTTCTGCTTCCTCTCATGCAGGCGTATAGTGCCCAAGACATCTACAATCCATAAACTGCAATATGTAGGTGCTGAGAATGATGTGATTATTCAGGCTCTATGTCTCCATATGTTATTCCTCTAAGAAATAGCCAGGGGTAACAAGATCTTCTCTGACTGAATCTGGGAGTGAGTGGTCAGCAGTATGAATGCAGTAGGAGACCATGGACATACATAGTCCAAAATATCTTGTGAGCTTATATGGCTTGGAAACTATCAGCAGATTTTAAGAAATTGTGATTGAGCTCCCCTCTGAATAAGAGTACCACGAGGAAAATAGAAAGATGCTATCTTGGAAATCAGAACCACACCTATAGTAACTAAGTAACTAGACACCATCCCTGGTCTCAAAAAGGCCTGAGATTTTTTTTTAGTTTATCTATATACATATATATATATATATATATATATATATATGTGTGTGTGTGTGTGTGTGTGTATATATATATATATATATATATATATATATATATATATATATACATATATATACACACACACACATATACATATATGTATAGGATCGTACAGGGCATGGCAGGGATGCAAGAGACAGAGACAGAGAGGGAGAAGGAGGGGGTAATGGGCGGAATCTAGTGGACAGTAAAGATTTGTATGAGATGTGTCTTATTCTGTAGCTGTAAAGGCAATTGATTTCTGTTTCTTCTGCTATTTGCTTTATGATGCTTATCATCCATGTTTCATCTCACTATTTTATATCTAGGTAAATCTGGTAATTGCATGACTACCTGCACATGGTAAGCACACCTTCTGCATTCTTTTTAATTTCCAAACGGTAGATGCGTGTGTAACTGAGTTATTTGATTTCATTCAATTAGTATCTTCTCATTTTTAATATGCCATTCACCTAACATAGGTTTGATTATAGTTTATTCTATTTCATTTTTTTGTGTTGTTTACTTGTTCACATAAGTGATCCTGCCAGTGACATTGTGGAACTTTTACAGCCTGATATCTAAGCAGTGATGTTTATTGCTGTACATGTCTTGCTACAGACCCTGCAAATTGGATACTTAATGAATATATTTTCATTTTACTTGATAATGGAAGCATTGAACAGGCAGAGTCTGAGGGTGCAGGGGAGCAGTCTAACACTGAGATCATGTTGCGATCATCTCCTGCCCCTAATTCAGACACAGCCTGTATGCTTATGCATACCCATGACACAGAGACCTCAGACATAGGACAGGCTGAGGTTGACACAGGTTATCAGGGTAATGTGGTTATTCCAGTGCAGAACTGGTTGATTCTTCTCATAGCCATTGTGAGGTCAAGGTGGCACACAGGGGGTTTGGAAGAGGTACTCTGAAGAGGCCTGCTGTCCACCCTCTTCCTTATCTTGGTGTGTCAGTAGGTGCCACATGAAGTATGTCTAGGGCCATCATTGAGGCACAGGCACATTCCACAAGGACCTCAGAAAGGATAGTGTGAGTACTAAACATTGTGCATTCTGCCATACAGAACTACCTGAACCATGTGAGTGGCATCTTGCACAGGACAAATGACACATAATGGATCTGGCAGTGTCAGTAGTGGAACATCTGCTGAGGAAGGGTTGGCATCCATGTGGCTGTAGAGCCATTATATCATCTGTTGTTAGTTGACATAGTTGTGTAATACCCCTCTCCTCTAGTGGCACTACGTGTCTGCTCCACCAGAGATTGTGATGTCCAAACCAAAACATGGTCATAGTCATAGTCCTGGATGTAGTTGTGAAGAAAACTCATCCAGCAGACAACCCTCACATTCAGTTAGCATCCTGAATTCTAGCCAATGCCCTGGAACTAGCAGTACAACTCATGGCAGAGGTAGTTCTGATGGTCAGGGAAGATGACACTGAAATGAGTGGTCTACCTGGCACAGCTCACACCTGTCCAAGATGCCAAGTGTAGTGTGAACACAGAGCTTGATTGTGTAGTGCAGATACACACACCTTTAACAGGTGCTTGCCCATACCACCACACACACATACAAACACACACACACACACACACACACACACACACACACACACACACACACACACACACACACACACACACACACACACACACACACACACACACACTACTTATCTAAGCAGTACTGTTGACTGATATGCATACCTTGCTACAGATCCTAAAAATTAGATATTTAAGGAATACATTTTCATTTTACATGCACACATTCACTTCTTGCCCTCCTGAACCCATCACCTTGTGCAAGTAATGATGGCTGTGCCCTGCCCTTTACACATTTCTTTGTGACTTCAGGTTGCATATATGTCTAATGCAGAGAGTGGATTGCTAATGCTTGCTTACTCAGAACCTTCCTTTGGTGTAAATGTATTGCAGAATATATGCTTTTAATTATATTTCATAATCAGTTGTGAGTAATTGCTTCTGTAATTGTTGACCCTCACTGTATTTCAGTTACTGTTATTACTCATGCAGTCAAAGTTCATGTTTAAGTATTTCTTACTGTTATACTTCTGCAAATGATACTAACATTGACCTGCTGACTGGTTTATATACAGTGACCAGCTGAAATGCTTGATGTACATTATTTGGCAAAATCCATACATGTATATTGCAAGCATCACTCCTTAGCAATTACTGACATTACAGTACAGCTGGGACATGTATCGCCTTAGGGACATATGAACATTTTCATAACACAGTAATCAGATATGTAACTGTATCAATTTTACTATACAGCTTCCATACTTACCTTGGTAATAATGAAGACACAAGATATCTCCTTAGAGGGCTGCCTGTGTCTGATGCTAACAGGATACAACCAGTAAATGGTTAAGATAAGGTTGTGCAGTTTGGCAGGTATCAGTTTTAATATTTGAATGTGCTAAGGTTGTTATTCTTTCATTTAAGTATGTGTTATCCATTGCCACATAACAAGATCCATGGCATTTTTGCACACCTATATCTGCCAGCAGTATCTGCAGCTGGTGTTTCTCCCTCAGACTCCTCATCAGTATTTGCTGGACATACTGGCCCTGTCTGTGGTACTGAGGACTATGGTCTTGCCCCTAGTTGTTTTTATCGAAGCTGTCTCTTGAGAATAATATTGTGCAACATGGAAAAGACTGAGTATCTTGGCAGAGGTTGCTGAGACATATTGTAGGGCACCACAGGAACCTTGATTTGAGAAACTGAATACACATTCTATGATACTCCTAGTTCAAACGTGGATATCATTATATTCTTCCTCGGTAGGGTTGTGAGCATTTCTTATGGGTGTCATGATCCATGGTGTCAATGTGTAACCTGCATCCCCCAATAGATGGCTTTGTGGAAAGTCACTCCTAGCAAAACTTGTGTACAGTTCACAGGTGTTCCATATGTGTGAGTTATGAAAACTGCCTGCATTACTTATACAAGCATTGTAGATGATCACTTGGTTATTGTAGAAAACCTGACAGTATATAGAGTGATATGACTTCCTGTTAATGTGCCTCTTTCCATGTTCACTGCATGGAGCTTTTATTTCTATGTTTGTGTACAGTCTATAACCCCCAAAACTTCATGTAAGTGTGCTTTTGCAAAAACTTCCTGCATGATTCTTGCTCTCTCCTGTGGGATGCATGGGAAACAGATATGCTCCCTTGCATGTTTTAGCATTGCATTTAGAAACAAATGTAATATTGGAAGCTGAGGTCTGTGACATCCCTAATATATCCCATGGGTCTCTGTAAAGTACCTGTAACTAGTATACTTACATCTCTGAAAAGTACCTGTAGCTAGTATACTTAATGCTACACATACCTTTGTTTTCACTGGGATGGGTTCTCCATGATTTTCCTGGGGCTTCAGGTGAGGGTTGCAGAGGTTGTATATTTCCTCTAGTATGTCCCTGTCCACCCACTATCACTCTACAATTTCTGTGTCATGCAGTCCATGGTAAGTTAAATGGGGTCTAAACACCTTTCTTCTTTTTCTTGGCAGAAGTCTGGCAACAGCAACAGCACTTTGCATTAAAGCTTGTTGCACATATAGTTTAACAATGGCAGTAGCAACTGACTGTAATCCAAAGAGTTTTGAACAAATTCCTTTGCTGATTGTACATGACTGCTTTATATGAGCCTAAATAGCTCCCCCATGTTGGATAAGTTAATTAACATGTAATTTGGCTATCTTTGCTGTTATTAGTATATTTGACCATTTACCCTTATTTTTTGGCTTTACAAAGTGTAGAGTCATTTAATGAATACAAAACAGCTCCCTACATGCCAAGCAGCATACATAATAGCTGCACTTAGAGTAGCCATTTATGAATCCAACCCAACATCTTTGCAGTTGACATATCTAAACTCAGGCCAAGAAATAATTGGCAGTTAAATTATACACCACAATTAGGCTGAATGGACATTTTAGAGAAAGATGATCTGGCTCATGATGTCTTGTCAGCAAAGAGCCAAACAGACTTCTCACATCTAACCTAGGTTAGAGCTCTTTGAGTTACTTGACAATCTGGACTGCACAGTTCATCAATGACTCAAAATAGCATACTCAGAGAGACTGATATGGCAGTAATTTCACTAGACAAGAATATTATGGTCTACACTGGCTTCACCCCAGTTAAGTGATCACCACAAAACTGCATGCCCATATTATCAGGTATTACAGATGCTTCCTTCACCAATTTTATCATTGCTTATATTGCTATCATGAATGAAGCACACATAATATCTGTGTGTTAACTCATTATATCTCAGTGACACCTCCAGGTGAATCTCCAGTTAACTCCTACTGACAACTCTAGGCATCAAATATAGCTTGTTCATATTTGCATCTATAATTCCAAAACCATGTTATGTACAAGGTTTTAAAATATGTCATCTTAATGCTTACACAGTGGCAAACTCAACTGCATATTATTTCCACATTTTTATAAACATCTCAACAACCAAGTAACACAGACAGAACTCCTTAGCCTCATATGAAAGCCCTCAGCTAGATGAGTAAAAGACTGGTGGCTGAATGTGTGTAACTTGAGCAGTTGCTGACATATTGTAAGTTGTTTACAAACTATTACAAATGTAATAGTTACTGTGTTTACTGTGACTTATAAAATTTGGTTTAAGACCTAGAACCTAAAGAATACTACCACTATAAAAATAGTTTATGCTGTAGAGTTTGCTATTCATGCTTCTTTCATAACCACTATGGTTTCAGAGATATGAAAATGTGTTTGAAATGTGAGGACTTAATTTGATTCTGTCAAAAGGCTTAGGCTCTGCCCATTGGAAGTTACAGTGGAAACTTCCTGAGCTCCAGTGGAGTTAACACTTGCCCATGACTTACACTGTATATTTGGTTTTGATGACATTATAAAGCTGTTGTCTAGTCATTTATTGCCATGGTTGGTAGAACGTCATCTGTTCCTAAACCACAGGGATTATTTCCATTTTAGCTGCATGAATGAATGAAGAAGTAATATCTGTTCAAACTATTAGAATGCAAGTCTATTTGCATACCAAGATGACAGTTTAGCCGTAAAGAATAAGTGTGTGTGCCAGGTGGATAATGAGCTGCATTCCATTTCTCTGTGTTTGATTGCTTTAGTCTGCCTTTGTGTACTGTAGTACTTTGACCAGCCCAGTTAATCAGACTGTATCCCCATGTCACCCTCGAAAGGAAGCATTTTGAACTAGTGGGTCTATTTGGTTAACAGATGAGAAAAATGCCTTGCTTGACATTCTTTACTGGATAGTTTCTAAATGCAATTGTGTCTTTTTTAGCAGAAACAGAGCCAGAGTGCTGAATGAAACCAAAAATTGTTTAGCAGAAATTGTTAAGTCTGTTTACAAAATGTTAAGGTGCTTGTGAAGACTGTTTGCTATTCAAAGTACATGGAAGTATTATTTAGAGAAATGTTTGAACATGATACTGTGCCTAAATATTGAAAGAATGTCTAGCTATAAAAGAAACTTGAATGACAATAAACTGAAACAAAATTTTACAAGCAAAAACAGATAAAGTGTTCTTTTTCTTCTTGTCACTTTAGTAGCAAAACATTAAGAGATAAATAAATAAAACTACAAATGGAGTACTGTAAAATGTATTCATAAGCATATGAAAACCTCCTATAGTACTGAAGAAACATAATTATATATATATATATATATATATATATATATATATATATATATATATATATATATGTGTGTGTGTGTGTGTGTGTTTTGTGTGTGTGTGGGCTGTAGAGTCTGTTTCAAGTAAAAGCTTAACAGGATATCTACCTTTACAATTCAAAATCAATCAACCCCTTTATTTGCAAATTAGAAGTTTTGCAATGGGAAGAAACACACACAAGAGAAAAAAGGGCATATCTGACATAGGCCAGTATTCATAGTCACTTCCTCAAATGTGATAGACGTATTCCTGATGCTTACTAATCAGTGTAGCAGAGGCAAGATTCATAGAGGCCATTTATGATAATGCAAAAGGCCTTAAGTATAGTGAGAAACAAATGAAACATTTTGTAAAGTCTAGTATGTTAATGAGGCACTTTTGCAAGTTATAGTTCAACATCCGTGTGGTAAGCACATCTGTCGATAAAAGTGATGCTTTACATTTAATATTGGAGTAGCAATTCATGAACTTGCCTCTAGCCATCCCTTCAGTAGTTTTCTCTGACACACAAATTAATTATTTATCTACTTTGTCTTAAGTATGCGCAAGCACTAAAATGATGCAATAAATTATTTTGCCAAGGAATCACTTCAGCAGTCTAACCATGTATGCACAAGCACTTTCCTGCCACAAAATGAATTATTTCCCCAAGTGACCCCTTCTGAAGTATGTCCAGATATGCACAAGCAGCAAAATGAAATATTTCACCAAGTGACCCCTACAGTAACATCCTAGTATGCACAAGCACCAACATTAAACATTTAATCAAACAACCCCTTCAGTAAATTGTCACGGTATGCAAAAGCACCAAAATGGAACAGTTCCCAATTGACCCCTTCAGTAACATGTTCTAGAATACACAAGCACCAAAATGGAACAGTTCCCCAAGTGACCCCTTCAGTAACATGTTCCAGAATACACAAGTACCGAAATGAAATATTTCTCCAAGTGACCCCTTCAGTAACATGTTCTAGAATACACAAGCACCAAAATGAAATATTTACCCAAGTGACCCCTTCAGTAACATGTTCTAGAATACACAAGCACCAAAATGAAACACTTACCCAAGGAACCTCTTCAGTAAAACATCCAGGTATGCATAAGCACCAAAATTAAACATTCACCCAAGAGACTTCTTTAGTAAATGTCAAGATTTACACAAGCACCAAAATGAAAGATTTAGCCAAGTGACCCCATCAAGAAAATGCCCAGGTATGCAGAAGCACCAACCGATCTCCCCTCGCATCTCTATATTATCCTGGAAAACTGCTGCTTACTAGCATAAGTTCAAAAATGAGCTCATTTTAGATTCATGTCTATGAATAGTACTCATACTCATGTGTAAACCCCCTTAACAGTATAGTAGTTCTCTACCTATCGCTTATGCATAAGCATGTCACATTTTTGTGATAGGTGGTATGTTTACAAGAACTCCTTCACATGTAGGCATTCGTGATGAAAGTCCAGGATTTGCCTATCAATGAAGTGCCGCTATTCCTGGATCACCACTTTGAAAATGTGAAGCCTTGGACTATGAATACGTGCAATGTTCTCACAAATGTTGAATCAAAATAAGTAAAAATAAATGACGTATACATTTCGCAAATTCTGTACCTAACTGTGAATTTTTGAACTCTGATTTTGAGTGTTGAATAAGACTTAGGTAAGTACCATCAAGACGCTCAAGTGACTTTACTGTAATTATAGTCATCAATGCATTGTTTATGAGGTTAAATTTGTTTATTGATTGATTTATTTTTTATTTGTCTACAGAAAGTGATGCGCAAAAGAATATGATAATGTTATTTTTAGGGGTTCAAAATTAAGTGCAAAACTTAAGTTTCAGAATCCATGTAACAGAGGTGTGGTAGCTATTGAAAAAGCAGACTTTTGCATATATCTGCTTATCTAAACTTTATTTAGTCAGAATCTTGACCGAGGAGAAAGAGAAGCACTTTTTCTCTCACTCAAAATAAGTTGTCATTACCTCTGTGTTAATGGGGATGGGGCAATTCCTTTGGACTACTCTGTGTATTGTTAGGAAGGTCTGCATCAACTAAATGTTTAATTGTTTTTGGTGTCAGCTAGTGATTCTGTCACTGAAGTATGAGCAACAACCTGATGAGATTTAAATTGATAATTTGTTTGCAAAGAATTCTTGCTGATCATCTTAAATGTTAATTACAAATTCTATATTCTGATAAGCATTGTTCTACCTTTTACCAAAAATACTTCTTGTACATCTCCCTGGGACATCCCACTGTTTCATAGAAAAATAAACTTATTAAGACACATTCTTATTTTATGACCTAACACTTATTATTGTACACAGTGAGATTTTGGACAGAGAGTACCACAGAATGAGAGCATTGTTGAAGAAGTGCAGTTTGATCCTAGTATTTAAATGAACATGCTAGCCACTAGCATCCTGCAGACATGAGGATATGAAGCTTCTGTTATTGGTTTAAAGAATGCCAATACATTTCTGTGGAAGTTAAAACTTATGTTTGCAAGTAATGAAACATGTTCAACTAAGAACTTATCCTAATTTTCATAAAGTCTGATATAAGATATTAACAGGGATACCATTGACCCTGCATATGTTAGTTTTATCTGTGGAATATTGTCTGCGTATTTACATTCACAGTGGCAATCAAAACACATTTTTTTTCACATTAATACAATAAATTATTTTTTGTGTGATCATTGTATGGTACCGTATGACATGTGGATAGTCCAGTATTGTGCGACTGTGCAGAATTTTTACGTCACAAAGTCTGTTGTATGATTCACAATAAAATCTGAGTGCTAAATATTGATTTTCTTGTTGATAATGTTGCTAAGTTGCTGCTACAATATTGACCAGTTTTTACAGAAAGGCTTTTTGCAAGAATTCTGTCCTACAATTCCAGAGTTGTCACTCCAGTTTTGTAGTTAACAAAATATTAAATTCACAGTTTTTGGAGAGAGAGCAAAGGGTTTGCTGTGACCTAAAGTAGTGTATAGAAATACTTGAGTTTGTATACAGATTTCAAAGCATAAGCTATATGAACAGATGTGATATTAGATATACAACCCAATTAAATTTCATTATCACATATTTGAGAATTTAATTAGAATAGCTCAAGTAATGAACAACTGGTGTATATTTCCATATTAAATTTGATTCTCCATATATTCAGTAGCCAACCGACTACTGAGAGGTGACCAGTGTTTTGCTTTCCAAGCCAAGAAAGACCCAGAGCAGGATTCATGAACACCTATACTATGTATACATTAACTATTCTGAGTGATTAGATAACACAAACTTAACTCCCACCTTCTTCCTCCTAATTTTAGATTTCCTACTTATTTTTTTGCAATCTTAAATATTGAGGGGGATTTGTAAAGCTTACCACAAAGTGTAGACTACATGTACACTTTGCATAATCTTTTTAAATAAATAGACAACACAGCAAATGTAGTAAGGCTATTCCTGAATATAGACCATGTACACTTTGTGTACACTTAGACTAGGTGTTCATGAGTCTGGCCCCAAGTCCTATGTGATCTATTATTTCTTCACACAACCAATGGCTCTGCAAACACCCGCACTAAGGACCTAAATCTACACCAACAAGTAAACCAAATACCAACACTAAGGATCTAAATCTACACCAACAAGTAAATCTGACTTGCTCTACAGGACAATGCAGGGGTAAGGATTCCAATGTGCCAGTCAAGAACAGTTGTAATCATCATCATCATCATTCTCTTTCGGCTTTTCCCGTTAAGGGTCGCCACAGCGGATCATCTCTTTCCATTTCTTCCTATCCTCTGCATCTTGCTCTGTCACACCAACCGCCTGCATGTCCTCTCTCACCATGTCCATAAACCTTATCTTAGGCCTTCCTCTATTCCTCTTACCTGGCAGCTCCATCCTTAGCATCTTTTTCCCAATATACCCATCATCCCTCCTCAGCACATGTCCAAACCAACGCAATCTCGTCTCTCTTGCTTTGTCTCCAAACTGTCCAACATGAGCTGACCCTCTAATATACCGATTCCTAATCCTATCCATCCTAGTCACACCGATTGCAAATCTTAACATCTTTAACTCTGCCACATCCAGCTCTGACTCCTGCCTTTTTGTCAATGCCACTGTCTCCAACCCATATAATATAGCTGGTCTCACTACACTCTTGTAGACCTTCCCTTTCACTCTTACGGATACCCGTCTGTCACAAATCACTCCTGACACTCTTCTCCACCCATTCCACCCTGCCTGTACTCTCTTCTTCACCTCTCTTCCACATTCACCATTACTCTGAACTGTTGATCCCAAGTACTTAAACTCGTCCACCTTTACCAACTCTACTCCCTGCATCCTCACCATTCCTCTACCCTCCCTCTCATTTACACACATATATTCTGTCTTAGCCCTGCTGACCCTCATTCCTCTGCACTCTAGAGCATATCTCCACCTCTCCAGAGTCTCCTCAACCTGATTCCTACTCTCACTACAGATCACAATGTCATCTGCAAACATCATAGTCCATGGGGCCTCCTGTCTGATCTGATTTGTCAACCTGTCCATCACCACTGCAAATAAGAAAGGACTCAGAGCTGATCCTTGATGTAATCCCACCTCCACCTTAAACGGATCTGTCACTCCCACTGCAGTCCTCACCACTGTCACACTACCCTCGTACATATCCTGTACCACTCTTACGTACTTCTCTGCCACTCCCGACTTCCTCATACAATATCACAACTCTTCTCTAGGCACCCTGTCATATGCTTTCTCCAAGTCTACAAAGACACAATGCAACTCCTTCTGACCTTCTCTGTATTTCTCCATCAACACTCTCAGAGCAAACATTGCATCTGTAGTGCTCTTTCCTGGCATGAAACCATACTGCTGATCACTAATCATCACCTCCCTTCTTAACCCTGCTTCCACTACTCTTTCCCATAACTTCAAGCTGTGACTAATCAGTTGTATCCCTCTGTAGTTACTGCAGCTCTGCACATCACCCTTATTCTTAAAGATAGGTACCAAAACACTTTTTCTCCACTCCTCAGGCATCCTCTGACTTTCCAAAATTTCATTAAACAATCTAGTTAGAAATTCCACAGCCATTTCTCCTAAGCACCTCCATGCTTCCATTGGTATGTCATCTGGGCCAACAGCCTTTCCATTCTTCATCCTCTTCATAGCTGCCCTTACTTCCTCCTTGCTAATCTGTTTCACTTCCTGATTCACTATCCCCACATCATCCAACCTTCTCTCTCTCTCATTCTCTTCATTCATCAGCCTCTCAAAATACTCTTTCCATCTACTCAACACACTCTCCTCTCTTGTGAGTACCTTTCCCTCACTATCCTTTATCACCCTTACATGCTGCACATCTTTCCCAGCTCTGTCCCTCTGTCTAACTAATCGGTACAGGTCCTTTTCTCCCTCTTTAGTGTCCAATCTCTCGTACAACTCTCCATATGCCCTATACTTAGCTTTCGCCACCTCTCTCTTTGCCATGCGCCTCATCTCCTTATACTCATGTCTACTTTCTTCATCTCTTTGAAAATCCCACTTCTTCTTCGCCAGCCTCTTCCTCTGTATACTCTCCTGTACTTCCTCATTCCACCACCAGGTCTCCTTGTCCTCCTTCCTCTGTCCAGATGTCACACCAAGCACCTTTCTAGCAGTCACCCTTACTAGTTCTGCTGTAGTTACCCAGCTATTCGGTAACTCTCCACTGCCTCCCAGTGCCTGTCTTAACTCTTCCCTAAACTCCACTTCACAATCACCCTTTTTTAACTTCCACCATTTAATCCTTGTCACAGCTTTCACATTCCTCCTCCTCTTCTTGATCACCAACGTCATTCTACATACCACCAATCTATGCTGCTTAACTACACTTTCCCCTGCCACCACTTTACAGTCTCCAATCTCCTTAAGACTGGCCCTCCTACATAGTATATAATCAACTTGTGAGCATCTTCCTCCACTCTTGTACGTCACCCTATGCTCCACCCTCTTCTTAGAACCCAGCCACTGGGGATGCACAAGCCAGTGCATTTCTTTGTGCTGGTCCCAAGCCCGGATAAATGGGGAGGGTTGCGTCAGGAAGGGCATCCGGCGTAAAACTTCTGCCATAAATTACTGATGCGGAGAACAAGAACAGTTGTAATAAAATTTGTAAATAACAATTGCTTATCACCTCCTGCATTTTTTACCTAGCTGTGGTGGATAAACAATGACCAAAAATGCTTCCATATGATTCAATAAAAAAACATCTGATAATCTTGTCCACAACAAACAGCTATACCAGGACATATCTCCAAACTCAGAACATGGGATAGTATTTCCCACAGAGTAACTAGTGCCCTCTTCAGCCATGTAGCCCATGCAAGCTCAACTCAAAAACATATATAAACAGCTGCTATGCTGACTCGTTGCCCATAGCACAAAGAGTGAGGGCCAATTGTAATCCCATTCAGGTGGCAGACAGGACTGAACCAGAATCAGATCTTGTGTCATGAAATGTCATCTCATTGTTGGGGAAAACATCTCACAATTTAATTATTCTGACTTGTGCACACAGCTTTAGTTATAGAACAGATGGCTTGAGCTGGGTCAGTCTTGATCCTGCCCTATGGTTTACCATCACAAAAGGCTATAGGGAGGTATTTCGATACTCAAACCTTCATCAGGATGCTGTCCAGTTGAAACTTTTGTCATTAAATGAGAGCAACCTCAATGCAGCTAGAAAACAAGCACTTTGTTATTTGTGCAAAAGGATTCAGTCCACTGGCACAGTGCATGATATGATACCATCTATGGATTCTATACTTGTACTGTGTGAGATTCCAACACTTATTATAAGAATGAATGAACATATTGATGGGAATAATTGTAATAAAATACTTATCTGAGCTAAACTGAAGTGGCAAAATATTACTAGACTTCTTTATTGGTCATATATTATTCATGACAAATGCCATGTTTCTATGTAGGGGATGCCTATAAGTATACACTGATTTTAGAATATCTGCTGCACAATAAGCAGATTTGTTATTGGAGTTCTTCATTTAGTTACCAGAAAGATGCTTCCCTAACAAAAAAAATGTAACATCCTTCAAGAAATTGTCTCTGAAATACTTGTACATATATTGCTGAGTATTGCTCTTCCATCTACCTACTATTACTGTAAATATATATGTGTGTGTGTGTGTGTGTGTGTGTGTGTGTGTGCATACATATATATATATATATATATATATATATATATATATATATATATATATATATATATATATGTGTGTGTTTGTGTGTGTGTGTGTGTGTGTGTGTGTGTGTGTGTGTGTGTGTGTGTGTGTGTGTATGTATGTATGTATGTATATATGGTCTACCTGATAATATCGAAAGCCGACATTGTTGAAGATGAATTCATTGAGATGACATTCACAAAAACTCACTTTATCAACAGACCAGATGAATGAAATCCTTCCCAGGGTAAGTAACCTTTTGGCCATGAAGGTGAACTTGCCCTTTTCCAAACTGTAGTGCGATCTCAGAGATTATCCCCCGGATTTACTATTCCGCCATGCAGGACTAGCTTAGTCCTGCATGGAGGTGGCCATTTAGGAGCAGGACGGCAGCGTGCCATGCATAGTAATGAGGTGAGCTGCCTGAGCTTTAAATCTTACATGGAGCATTTAAGAGTGCAGGGGGCATGTCTGAGAGCAGATCTCTCAGAATATACATGCCCCCGCAGTGAAGAACATCAGAAAGGGGTAATAAATGAGCAAGACTGCTCATAGGTTTCTGCATATCCCCCACCAACAGTCCCACTCATGTACAACAGCAAAAGTATACAGAAATAAAATGAACAAACTCATTGATTTTGTTTTAAAAATCTGAGGAAAGCTAACCATAGGTGTGCGGGTGTGTCCATCGCTTAGCTATGGTTAATACAGCTTAAATGGCTGAAGAGGATAACAAGGAAGATATATGCAAATGAAGCAGCATAGCAATAGTGTAGTGGGCAGAGCATTCACCTTATGAGCAGGCCTTCCCGGTTCGAGTCCTACTGCAGCACATTCCATTTTCCATGGCAAAACACGTTATGGCTAATATTTATGTTGCATAACCCACTAAATAGCATATATTTATGAACTGGAGTACTGCAGTGAAGGCACATGTGAGGTGTCAGTATAATAATGAATAAAGCACTAGTAAGCAGGTTTAAGCACCAATAAGCAGTAGTAAGCATATTTAAGCAGGTTAAAGCCCTTTTGCATGGGAGTAAGCAATGCACACACAGGTTAAGCAATTTTGAAGATAACTCTGTGTAAGCATATGTAACCAGAGGTTAGCAGTGCTTACACTCGCGCAAACCCGCTTACAAATGCTCAAAAGTGCCTTAATCACTCTGTATCCAACGGTCCTTGTTCAGCCCATCAACAAAATAAACAGCCACACAAGTCTTGAACCCAAGACCCTATACACCATAGTCACCGTAGCTAACCACCAAGCCATCGCAGAAGTCCAGACTAATGAGGTATCAGCAAACAAGTCTTCACCATAGTAAAATCAAACTGAACCTGGGAAAGGAATCAGTATACAGACATATGTGCCTTAACCCATTAAATAACGTAAATATGCGAACTGGACTACAGCAGTAAGCCCAGAAGACAAGTGTAATTGTAACAGAGTGTTGACGTCCCCAATAAAACACAAGGACCCCATACAGTGTATGTACACATGAATCATGGATACCAGGCATACATATAAGGTGTAACGAATAATAAATCAATGCCAAAAAGGAATTATAATGCAAAGTCTAATGTAAGCAATACTAAGCATTGCACAGGCCAGCTTAGGAGGTGTAAGCAATGTGCAGGCTAGCTAACTCAGTGTGCTCAGAGGTATACCCTTTTAACAATGCCAACCCTAGTTAAGCAGGTTTGCCCATGGTCTAGCCTTTTCAAAAACCGGCCAATCATGGAAAAGTGAAGGAAATCATCCCTACTTAAACCCAAGAGGTGGGAATACTTCTCATAACTGGTTGTAGCTTTGCCTTGCAGGCACCATGTCAGGAAGGGGAGAAAGTATGCGCTTTCAGGCATAGCACTGGTGCATCCAGGAGTCCAGAGTGATGGCAGGACTCCTTGTCAAAGACCATGATCAGAGACTGCTGCAGAGCCAGTATCAGGGCTCCCAGTATAAGGCAGAGGCCTGGGACCATCTTGCCCGTGACCTCACCAGTACCACTGGCATACCCTGAACTAGTGAGCAGGTCAGGCATCACTATGCCGACCTAAAGCGGCATAAGGGGGACCTCTTGGAGCAGTGGATCTAAGAGGCTAGAGTGGCAGGGGATGTTCCAGTTGTGTGTAAGTATCACCCCACTATGTGTGTAATAATTGCCAGCTCATGTATATCATGGATAGGTATTGCTAAACATTCCTCTTATGTCCCCCAGAGCTACAATGGAGCAGGCCGCAAACCAGGAGGCCCACGTCAGTTGCCTGGCAAGGTTGTGATGCGAGCCAGGTCAGTAACACTCATGCATTTACTGTCATAGGAAATAAAACTAAAAGTAGTAGTAAATCAATTGCCTGTATAAAACCTGTATTGTTCAAGGCAAGTACTGCATACATTGGAGAATATGGCAGGAAGAGTTTCATATAGTTTGTATATAAATAAAAGCGTAACATCCTGGCAATAAAGGTCTAACTGCTGGACTGCATGTGTATACTCTGGTATCATATGGTAATGTAGATTTGCAATCATGTAATAGTACCGTTGTATTAAGCACTGTTGCCCACACTGTGCACCATAAATTGAATGTGTAGGAATGCATGTATAAGACTGGTGTAATGCCCAGAGGCCATTTAGTACAACTGAGAGACACATCGACAGAAAATGGAAAATGCAGGCAACACAACCCAAATAGAACATGCAACTGAGATGTGAGCTGTTTTTTTTAGCACACACAGCCATGGTTCGAATCTTGCCAGTGGTAGTAGTCTGCATACAGAATCATACCCCACAACTGTACAGATATGTCTAGAATGTCCAGTAAAGTGGCCCATATCTGTTGCCTATCAACCTGTCCCCCTGGGGAATCAGTGGGATGATCCCAGACATATTGGCAGCAAACAGGAAATGCAACTGATTGATAAACATCTATGAGAACAAAGCTGGCACACTAACAACTCCCCCAAACCTTATGAGACTAAGAAGCCACGTATGTCCCATTTACACCCCAACTTGTCAAGCTGTGGCCAGAGTGTGTACAGTAACAGAGTAAGATGTATATGCATAATATTAATGTGTAATCTGGAAGTCTGTGTGGCAACAGTCAGGTAGTGCTAGCAAACATTGCTCCCACAGGTACATCAGATACAAACACTTTGCTGAGAAATAAAGACCATTATAACCTGTACTGTTACTGTTCACTCTGGTATTGTAGGAAATTGTGAGTGCTGCAGTTCTTCTGAATAATAAAGTATCACTGATCACTGTCACCCACACTGTGCTACATAATATAACTGTGTAGGAAAGCATGTATATGTGTGTGTCAGGTCACTAAAGGTTAAAGAGGGCAATATTCTAGATATGTCCCAGCACACCTGCATGTGGTCAACACATGGCCAGAGTCTGTGCAGAGAGAGTTGGATAGCTATGTGCACAACATCAACGTGGAATCTGGGAATATGTGTAGAAACAGTTAGTTAGTGTTAACAAACATTCACTCCACAGTTAGCCAGGTAAGAGGTGTATACTGCAGGTAAAACCAGTTCATGTCTAACGATGATGACAACCATATCACTGTCCAAACTAAGGCTATAGAGTAATATAGCAAGACTTGTAAGGTACAGATAATAGCACTGACTAGGAAAGTAATGTGGACTACAATAATATACTAGTTGTTAATTGACATCTTTCTCTCCCCCCACCATATATCCAACAATAATCAATATACCCACTCCAACTGGTATGTAATAACACCTATGTTCTGATAATGTCCATTTGTTTGATAAATATTTTAATTGTTCCCATACATGTGCTATATTGAATTATTCCAACACTGATGACATGGTGCAATCAATGTACCTACATTCTGTTCTTATTACCACTGTTGCCCCATATATGCATGTGATCTGTTTGCTATGCAGCTGTATCATACCTTGTGTCTGGGTTAATGGGAATATCTATGCATGCTGTTATGCATAACCCTGGAATGTGTTGACTATTAATAACCCACATATGATGATAAAATCTATACATTATAGTATGTTTGGGAAGGCTGGTCCCAGCGGACTCACCTGTCCCACCTCAGCTGGCCATGGTACTAGACACCAGCATGTCTGGGGCCCAACCCTGGACATCCCTGTCTGTTGGTCCTGCACCACCTTCGGGGGAACCACCTCAGGGGATGGGGCTTGCTCTTCGGGAGTGGGGTCAGACAGGTACCTGTCACCTATCACCAGGCCAGGGTCATGATGCATAGAGAGATCAACCAGCAGCTTGGTGATCTTATACGTCAGCTCAAGGGCCGCATGTCACAACTAGAGCATCAGTCTGGCTCTGTGACTCAGCCCCCAGCACAGCCACCTTCAGGGCTCTGAAGGTGCAGTGGTGACTGCCCATGGGTGGGGACCTCAGTCCCACTGTTTCCACTAGGGGGCTCATGGGCTTCAGATTTCCCATCACCCCTCCCCATCAAGGTGTTTACTCCCCACATGTGTCATATACCACCCCTGTATACATCTTGTTTGTCTTGTCTGTTAACCTACCCAACCTACCTCCCCAAATATACCTACTACCCCTCCCCAACATCCCACTCTCACCTGAAAAAAGAGCAATCTGTTCCCGAAAAAAAATCTTGAACCATACATAGCTGTCCATTTCACACATGTCCACTGAACACATGCAGTCCAGTCTACTTGGCATCACAACTTATTATTGTTGTCCTCACCCCCTCCCAGGTGTTTGAGTGTCCAAATCTACCTCCACATTCAGTGTATATGCATAGCTGTTGCTGTAAAAGAAATGGGCAGGTATGGACCTTCTCTCCACCCTTCCTGCACATCCCTGGCTATTTTCACTACTATCTTTCCCTCTTTGTGCCCCTTTTTTCACCACTTTCCTGTCAACCCCTTTTTCTTTTTTTTTAAAGAAATTAGCACAGGGGAAAGTGGGAATAAGCACTTTTAAGCAGCAGTAAGCGGGTATAAGCCTCTTTGTGCAAGGTAAGCAAGGCTTACACTGGTTAAGCAAATTAAAAGTGAACTGAGTATAAGAAACTGTAACCAGAAATTAGCAGTGCTTACCTCAGTGCAAACCCGTGCAAACCTGCTTACAACTGCTCAAAAGTGCCTTAATCACTCTGTACCCAATGGCCCTTGTTCTGCCTAGCAACAAAATAAAAAGCATCTGCAAGGCTTGGACCCAGGACACTGCACACCACAGACGAAGTGATTTACCACTAAGCCAAGTAAGAGACACATAACCCTGATGTATTCACAAACATATCATCCAGCCCAGTCATTCAACAGTACAGAGAATGTATTCCAACATGTAGATGTATGTGTGTGTCTAAATATATTAATATCTAAGCAGATACAACACACACATATATATATATATATATATATATATATATATGTATATATATATATATATATATATATATATATATATATATATTATATATATATATATATATATATATATATATATATATATATATATATATATATATATATATATATATATATATATATATATATATATATGTATGGACATATATCTGTAGATAACAATGGGAAAATAACAAAAACTTTTATGTCCATATGCACCATCAATGGAGTTGAGAGGCCCCAAACAATATACGTCTTGTATAAATAGGTATGCCCCCCCCCCACAGCCAAACACGTCTGCCCTGTAATACACTACCAAGTGTTGCAGATCCCAAAACCAGGACCTGACATGACATGGGCACAAGATGTTAACAGTGCTCAATCCCACATGTATGATGTCAAGCTGGTATCAGTAACATATCATGCAGTACAGTCTGGCTCCCATAGGTAATGTACAATGTAGAAGTTATCAACATCCCTAGGATACATATACACAGACACATATATACAGATACAGATATATATATATATATATATATATATATATATATATATATATATATATATATATATGTGTGTGTGTGTGTGTGTGTATGACTATACATACACACGCAGTGATATGTATAGTAAGATACATATGTAGAAGGTGCACACAATATGGAACAGCCACTATGTCCACAGTTAGCACCTTAACAACTGGGCACTGTATGAGCCATCCATACAAATGACAATCATTGCCTGCAACATATACCCACAGAGAGGTCATAGGATATAACACCACGCACAGTTTTGCATAAATGGAAAACCTTTATTTGTGTACTATTACAGTTGTATATACCATGTCATACAGCTGTTCAGACACTGACATCCATATCAACAGAGTAATGCAACTGTGAAACAGTTATACTAATACAGTAGTCTGGAAAGGTCTAAAAATGTTGCTGTCCAGGCCGAGCCCTTCAAATAGTACAATAGTAAAGACATACAGGGCCACAGGACACCAAACAATCAACAGTAAATAATGCAGGTGTATAGTTCAGCAGCCACTATCTACACTCTGTACACAATCACTAGGTGCTAAAGACCACAGTTGACACAATGGGATGTAAATGTTACATAGCAAGGCATAACTGACACCATCACAAGCACACTGACAAGCAGAACACTCTGTATGTTGACCTTCATTAACCCAATTTACGTAATCAATTTAAATATAGGTGAATTGTATGGTAATGTACATCCAGATACCTTAAGGCAGCTCACCCCTGATATCCTCACATGTTGTAACAGCCTAGGTTATTTATGGTGCATCCCCTCCCAGACTCAATAATACAGGGCCATATACCACTATTACATACATTGGCCTCTGGAGTGCATTAGGGCACATATGTATTGTATAGGTGAAGCCCACACATATATAGCCCCAGCCCCACTGTATGTGTGGGGGATACAACAGCAGTGGACTGATGGCAGGAATGGCAGCATAATATACTCACTGCCCACTACAGAACAACTCCTGACAGCATGTCATATGTTAAAAGGTTGGTATGTAGGTGGAGGACAGAGGCTGGAACACAGGCCCTTATATGGAAAACTGTTGTCATACATTAAGCAAGTCTCTGGTGTTACAGGATAGACTGTAAGATACCCTTAGTCAGGGATTTGAGGTTAGAAACATAAATGGATGTAGCCATGTACTGATGGCTCTCAACACACACACTGCCAGTAAAATATCTGACACAGAACATGTGTGGTGGACAGACAAAACATGATAGGCACACCTCTGGCCATCAAGAGGATAGGCCCACATTTGAGAGCTATGCAGACATACTGCATTCCAAGGTAAACTAATATGTACACACAAACCCTATATCACCAGTACTATACAAAGCATAACACAATTCCACTCACACTCTGTCTGTAGTTTTGGAACCTCCTACAAATATGTAGCTGGCTTGAGTGTGCAGGTTCTCCTGTAAGAGGTATTGTTACCTGCTGTCTGTAACACTGATGCCCACACACAGGAAGGATGTTCATCACACAGGGACTGTGGTAACAGTTACCTGTATGGTTGATGGTGACAATGGTAACCATAACGTGGTACATGGGACATATACCGGTTGTACCTTGGTATAATGACAGTGTACACAGCATCCACATCCCCCACTGGATATTGTACTCCCTGAAATCTATGACGACACTCTGCAATACCCACCATTACACATTGGCCGCGACTGAGATACAATCCATTGTATACCCCAACATTGGTACTATTGGGATATGCATCTCAAGCACATGCCAGACACGTAGTAGTGTGTTGCATTGTCATGCCTCAGCTATGGGCAGCAAAAACACTATCTGTACTACTTTGTGGCAATGGGTATTGTAATAGGGCTATGTGGCCTCGGAATGCTGTACCCTATAGATATACAGACATGCAGAACTACACACACATGCCAAAACACAATGGGTATTCCATGCCTATCACCCCATTTGTAAAACAATGTTGTGCTGGTACTGCAAGGCTTGTGTAGCCGGTATGGGGGGAGCTTAACAGGGTACATGTAATGTCCCATACAGCAGCAGCCACAACTGACTATGGCAATGGGTGTTGAGTTGGTTGTGAAGGCCCTCATTGAATTCCCAAGTACAGATGTGCTAACACACAGACACTGCTATACTCAGTCATGCACACATACACATGTGTCAGTACAGGGGTCCATCCCTGCAGGTGGTCATAGCTGTGTACCTAGCTATTGTCCAAGGGGAGATGGGTTGCATAGGGGTTGTGTGTACAGTATTATCCTGCCACCTGCCAGGTGGCAGCAGGAAATCTACTGACAGGCACTACTGTCATGACCCTCAGGGTGAGAATGACATGCATCAGCCAATCATACAAGTGCCTCCTGCACATGGCCACTGAGGTGATCAAGTTGACAATTATGCAACATGCATTACAACACATAGTGCCTGTGATGGAGACCTGTACAGAGAGCATGTTCGGTTGACTGTGGTAGTGTTGTGGACGTACCTGTGTCATGTGATGCTACAGGGTGACATCTCCTATATGTGCCATTTCTTACACAGCTGGGCAGACATGTCAGTGTCAATCAAGCTTAGGTTGCCTGTACATATCCCAGCTGGATATCTGCCATCTGCACATCTGTACATGGACTGACAGTCATCAGCTTGGCAAGTAGCTATGCAGTAGCATGAGTGTGTTTGACAGATGTCTGACAGCAATACATATGCCATAACTACATGACAGATGCCCTCACTAACATGTGCTGTACAGATAGTAGTCTACAGTTACATTTCACATGATGGATCATTACCCAGTAAGGGGTATATACTGTGACACAACTCACACACTAGGGATACAACAGGGAGCCCTCAGTGTCTAGCCATGCTTGCAGGTGTGCCTGTTGTCAGTACTACATTAAGCACTCTGCTCTTGCCTGGGTTAGCACTGTCAACAGTAGTACTGCCATGATACACTACATGCCAGTGTGACAGCATGTACCCTGGGCTACTATGCCTGTATGTAACACATTCACATAGATAACAGTGCTGTACAGGCCTCATATGTGTCTGTGTCCCACACATCACACTCAGACCCCTTGCTACTGTAATGACAGCACATAGGTGCATGTATTGTACATGGCGTTACATACACTTATTACAGGTTATCAGACTGGGTTGTGTGTCCTGGTTACCAGTGCTAAGCTATGCTTAGGTAGTTTCAACATTGCTGCAATATAACAGCTAATCTGATTTGCGAACTGGTAAGTGCTGCCTACACTGTGTAAGTGCCCATACATTTATCCATAGCTCAGTACTGCTTAGCTTCATGCTAACCCGCTTAAAGCAGCACAAAACTGCCTTAACCACTCTGTATCCAACTGCCCCTGTTCTGCCCAGCAACAAAATGAAGCCCTTACAGGTCTTGAATCCAGGACCCTTTACACTGAAGTCACAGCACTTAACCCCTACACCATGACCACTGTGATAGCAGTTGTTGTTTTACCAGTATAGCTGTCAATACACATATTGAGTAGTATTGAACAATTGCCTTTAGTTCCTAAATTGTGTAGTCCTTGTTATTAATATGACTGTTGCATCACATATGTTGTTTTATCATAATGTGCACATAGCAGATACATACGGTGAGATATGTCTGGGAGGGTATACACAACCATGACACTTACTCATGACAGGAATATGGTTGTATACATATAATAGGTCTATATAAGTTTACATGTGCATACACATGTATACTCATACATATGTCTGTATACACATCTGTATAGTGCTACATATATATGGCCATGTGTACATCTCTTCGTATGTACATATATATATATATATATATATATATATATATATATATATATATATATATATATATATATGTATATATGGGTTACCTTAAGTACATCAACAGTCCACTACATCAAATTCCACTTCTCTGACATGGCAGAACATCGACAAATGAAGAGCCAAAGTTTCCCGCATGGTAAGTTAACGTTTGGCCATCCATAATTCATAATTCAAAAACTGCCATTAAACCGACTACATTCTCACACCCCCTAACTTAATATTCCAAATCCAAGAACGCACTACCGCGGGGTACGGGGCAACATTCGGGTGCATATGTATCTCTATCTGTATATGTGTAGACATATATTGCTTTGTATATGTATATATCTGGGTGTTTATAGGTAGATATATATATATATATATATATATATATATACATATATATATATATATATATATATATATATATATATATATATATATATATATATATATATATATATATATATATATATATATATATATATATATATATATATATATATATATATATATATGTACACACATATACATCTATATATGTCAATATGTATATATGTATATATCTATATAGATATCTGGATAATTATATATACATATATTTTCACCATATGTCCTGAACATGGAGTGTAGTCCTACCTCAGCCCCTATAGTCCCAAATCCGTAGTGCAAGGGGATGTGAGGTGTGTATAACAGGTATATTTGTAGACTATTGCTACTGTAATGGGGATTGCCTTCACAGACATGGTGTGTGTGGGAGGTCACATCTGCTTTTAAAATGTGCACCATTGGCTACTGACAGGCATCCTAAGGACATCATAGTACCATACCACTGCTAGCAGGTAATGCTCCTGTGGACTACAGCAGAGATATTGGCTAATATACATGGACATTCTAACACAATCTGGACAGTCCAGAGGTGTGCACATAACCCCTTAGTGCAAGACATGGACCAAACCTGACAATGTGGATGTTAACAGCCATGTAGATATAACAACCGGTATACATTTGCCCCATAGGTTATGCATTCACACACCCCTGTCTATCCTGACACATAATAACCACTGGTACAGAGGTGCCATGGCCACATACTACCCACTAGATATTGACATACATCTGTACAGCATACCACTGCTCTGTATGACATACATGACTGTTAAGGGAGTACCAGCAGCAGTACATCTGGCAAGTATCTGGACATGACATCTCACTTGGTACGTACACTAAGCTGCTAGGCATGTAACAAAGCACTGTGCATTCTACAGGCAGACTGGCTCATCAATGGCCTACATTTCTTATGGAGGACTGCACATGTACCTGCATATATAGCAGGATCTACAGGCATGTTACAGCACAGAGTATAATACATCAGTGTGAAAGTGCATCACCACAGCCAATGTGAACCAAGCCATAGCCACATATGGCAAGCTAGTTTTATATTAGTATATGGACTATTTGTTCAATACCATCCTCATATGTGCCACTCACACATTAAAACCCTACATATACTGGGCCACTACACAGTGTGGTCTGATGCCTGTCTGTGGTATGGGACATGTGTGTCTATGGCCCTACACACATGTAAGCTGATAGTGTAACATACAGTGGAGTAGCATGTAACATCAGATAGAACAGTATGAAGAACAATGACATCTACCACAGTCTGTACACAGGCCAGAGTACATATTATCAATACATACACTGTCAACATTCACCTTACATACACAGACCTCAGTACTGTACACACAACCACAGAATGTCCAGGTGATTTCATCAGATATAACCCCTACTATACTTAACATGTGTAGCAGTCTGATATCTCACTGGCTTGTTATCGCTTATGATGTCACTAATTATGGTATACAGCACATATGCATCTCTTACTGCATGACATATGTACAAAGGTTGACAGAGTTGTGGCTGGTGGTGCATACACAGGGCCAATATTGACATGTTGCTGTGATAACCTCATACATTTACTGTGGTAACAAGGTTTGTTGCAACATATGTCCTATGAGGGATATGAAGTCAGTATCTCTCATGGCTGTCACCATCTACAGACTGCAATCCTCACACTATCTTCTGCAGTCCACAGATAGGTGCTCTGTGGGTAACACATAAAACAAAAGGCACCACACACTGCCCAGTCTGCAGATGACCCTACAGATAGGGTTCCCTCATAAACATAGCACTGACATGGCAGTTATTAAAACATACAGGACAGCCATATCCACACACACCCTGTTAAACCTACATTACTCCAAATGGAGAATAGCAGCATTTACAGTCTGTAGTCAGGTCAGGCACATCCCCTCCTGTGTGTTGCCCTGTTTCCACAGTGTATATTGTTAGAGGTAAATCCCCACTCCATCTGAGTTGCTGTATGCCAAACAACAGAACGAGTTCCTGCTCAAAGTGAATGATAAGGCCCAACACCAACATGATGTTCTAGATATTGGAGTGTGTTTCCATGCAATTGGCAATGGGAATGTTATCACAGCTGATCAACATGCAATCAGCTAGTGGAGGGCTGCAATTCATGCAGAGGTCATCAGCTGATCATGGGCACCAATTAAAATACACATGCTGCTGCCTAAGAAAAGCAGGTGTAGGTCTCCATATCCACCAGAGAGGGAGTGAGAGAGGCAAACAGAGGCAAAGTAAAGTCATGGAGGGGTGGAAGAGTAAAACTTAAGCATGTTTGTGTCACACACCTACCAGCACAGGGTATCAAACCCCTGACAGCTATGTTGTGCTATCACATTTCTATGCAGTCAACCGATATGTGTGGGAATAGAACCCTACCAGAGTTCTATATCACATTACAGCATGAAGCTGTTACTGGACACACCACAGGGATTACTGGAGTACTCCTTCCCCAAAGGTGTATTTCACAATGAATGACATCAGCAGGATTGCCAAAGTAGGGCATTTGAATTGTAGTGAGTGCGGCTAGGCTAAAATGCATTTCTCCCTACACAGACAGAAAAACACACACACGCACGCACACACACACACACACACACACACACACACACACACACACACACTTGCCATGTCTGGGATTAGTACTCCTATCTAATTAGTTTATTATACTACAGCAGTGCGCAGTTATAGGACGCACCACAGAGATTTCTGGGCTACATCTTTCTGAAAGGTGTATTTCACAGTGTATGACATCAGCAGCCTCGACAAAATAGGGCAATTGAATTGTAATGAGTGTGACTAGCCTAAAAATCATAGCTCTCTACACACACACACACACACACACACACACACACACACACACACACACACACACACACACACACACACACACACACATGGTTGCCATGTCAAGGATTAGGACTCCGACCGAACTAGGTTATCACACTATAGCAGTACACAGTTATAGGATGCACCATGGAGAATACTGGGCTATAGCTTTCAGAAAGGTGTATTTCAGTTTATGACATCAGCAGCTTTGACAAAGTAGGGAATTTGAATTGTAGTGAGTGTGACTAGCCTAAAAAGCATCTTTCTCTACACAGATGGTGACACACACACACACACACACACACACACACACACACACACACACACACACAGATGCCATGTGTGGGATTAAAACTCCTACCTACCTATTTTGTTACACTACAGTACTACACAGCGCGTCACAGAGATTACTGAGCTCCATTTTTTGACAGGTGTATTTCACAGTGTATGACATCATTAGCATTGACAAAATAGGGCATTTGAATTGTAGTGAGTGTGACTAGCCTACAGAGCATTGCTCTCTACACAGATAGAGACACACACATACACAGTTGCCATGTCTGGGATTAGAACTCCTACCTAACTAGTTTATCACACTATAGCAGTACATAATTATAGGAAGTGTCACAGAGATTACTGGCCTACACCTTTCTCAAGGGTGCATTTCAAAGTGAATGACCTCAGCAGGCTTGTCATAGTACGGCTATGGGAAAGATAGTGTGTGTGTGCATGGGCAATAATGCATTCATCTATAGGTTGATACACCACATGCGGACACACACAGGGTTATATTCTACAGGTACGTGTATACAGCTGCTAGATGACTATTTCTTTGTAAATTCATGTTGCACAGCTAGAACTTGCACCACATAGTCCGTAATGCTGACAGATACCAGTGGCTAAGGTCTACAGTGAGTGACATCTGAAGCTCATGTGGTTGTAGCCATTTGGCTGTGTGCTGGGTGAGACAGGCCTCATAATGGATGGCCCCCTGTGACAGTCACTCTCTTCCACACATCTGTGTATGTCTACTTTTGGCTTATTATAGTGTATCGTCCTTGGATATATGCCTGTATTCCTATCCAGTGGGTGTGCAAAGCATGAGTGCTGCATACTGAAGAGTGTCTGCACTAACATCTGCAACTGCCAGATATGTCTGGTCCACTGTTGTTTGCAGACATGGCCTTCATTTGTTTAAGTGTATGAGCATGCCCAGTATGACTTTTCGGTATGTTGTTGGCTGACATTGCCTTCATTTTTCTAAGTGTGTGAGTATGCCCAATATGCCTTTCTGTATTGAATGTGTGGATCATTTCCAGGTAGATTGTACTGCAGTGCAGACCTTTGTGTTGTACAACTACAGGTAGCATACTGTTTCTGCAGGGTATTTGCCAACCATTTGGCAGTACAGGGACAAACTGTGTAGAGGATAGTGTGTCTGTGCTGCTTCAGCTGCATGGTACTGCTGCTAGCAGAGCTATTCAGACATGTCTACTGTTATACACAGTGATGTTTTCTGTCCTCATGTACTATCATGTGGACGTTGTAAGTATGCCTGCAGCTGTGTCCAGTATTGTGGGCAGAAACCTACGTATTCATGGTAAGTTATGCCATTCTGGAGGGGGAGCTGCACACACTTGGCGCTGGGTTTGTGTATCCAGTTCAGCACCTTGGTACAGTGCTGGCAGAGGATCCAATACTTGTCCACCCATCAACATGGCAGTATGGCCTTATCTTGCTGTGGCAATGCCTCAAAGCTATACAGATTTGCACAGGTTAGCCAGAGGCAGGGGCCATGGGTCAGGACATTTACCCTATTGTGGTATACAAGCAGGTGTGTAGCCACCCATTTATGAGTTTGCAGCCAGGGATAGTGTGTGCACACAGCTTGGTGTCGGACCCTGCACATTCCATGCTGCCCAACCTCCCACACCCCCCTTTGTTATTCTAACCTCTTCCATACATTATGCATACATTCTCTGATACTTTCCCTAAGGGTATCACCACATCACAGGTGTGTGTTAGTGGTGGTCCACAGTTCATGCAGTGGGACATGGTGGACATGTTACTGTGGTTTGTCCACAGGGCCTTGCATATGGCTTATGTGGAGTGTGTTATGTTGTTATTTTGGTGTCCATGACATAGCATGTATTGGCAGTACATGTGAGACAAGGGCTTTTGGCGGGTGATTGTGGCGCATTAGGTGTTGGTGCAGGCCAGATGTGGCAGGCTGTTGCATTCTGTCAGTCCTACAGTCCTAGACCACCATACAGTATATTCCCATGGGGTGACAGGGAAAGTGTGATAGTTGTTCATGCCAATACCTTCTATCAGTCTTGATCAGGTGGTGTGGCTGCTGGCAGGTTGCTACCTACAGCTAGGGACACACCTGCATGGGACACATGCACTGCATGCTGCAGTCTTCCACTATTGCCATATACAGGTGGGGTCTTACTGTACTCATTCCCTACAGCAGGGATATTGCCAGAGAGGTGCCTGTGGTTGGTGTTTGCGTTGTTGGGTGCATGTGTGCTATGGACACTACTTGTATCTGACACACAGATGTGCAAGGAGCATTACAGTTAAGCTGGCATGTGCAGGTACATCGGCTGATTCCCAATACTTCAGTCCTGCCTCCTTTGTGATCTGCAGGTGTTCAGGCAGACATCACCGATATCCCCTACTACAGGTCCAGTTATTGTGATGCATACCTATATGTACGAATCCAAGGGTGTCTCCATTTCACAGTGACACAATATATACTGTATGTCTGGGGTACTTTCCCATGTGTACTGCTTGTATATCTAGACCAACAGACATGCCATATCAGTCTTTCATATGGTGACACATATTACCACCATACATTTGCAATGGCTTGCTGCTAGCATGTGTTATACTGGTGGGGATTGCCTTTGGCACTGCAGTTGTGATGGCTTGTCCCTGTTATCAACAGTAGTGGGCAATGGCCACCAGGTCTTACCTCAACATGCATGCATACTGACCACTCTCACACATTATGAAATACACACCATCCTAACACACATAGACCTGCATATTGTCAAATGCTACAACCTATCCTGCTACCTTGGCCACCTCTGGGCATCTGTGCTCCACTCATATTATACCTACTCATACATGTTACTACATTTCTACACAGGATTGATGGTCCACACCTGTACCACTATATTTCTACACTGGATTGGGTGAAGGGCAGACCTGTCTGTTTCCACATTTCTACATAGGCGTGGGGGGCACACCTGACTGTTACTATATTTCTACATAGGCTTGTGGGGGGGCACACATGACTGTTTTTACATTTCTACACAGGGTTGGGGGGCACACCTGACTGTTTCTACATTTCTACACAGGACTAGGGGAGGGCACACCTGACTGTTTTTACATGTCTACATGGGAGTGGGGGGCACACACCTGATTGCTATTACATTTCTACATAGGGTTGTGGAGGGACACACCTAACTGTTTTTACATTTCTACACATGATTGGGGGGCACACCTCACTGTTTCAACATGTCTACATAGGATGGGGGGGGGGCACACCTGGCACTTGCACTTATTTGCTATGACTGTACTGGTATGTCAGATACTCCATTTCATTCTTATTCTAACCTATTATACTGACTAGAGGCATGTCAGTGTACTACAGGTCTTAGATTTGGTTGCCCTACATATTAGTGTCTGACTTTCCATCCTTCATAACTAACATCCCACTGCCTGACCTGCTGTAGTCTGTCTGTGTAGGCCTGGGGGAGAGGTTACCCATAGGCATCATTCAGTGGCCATAGCAGAGGCTCTGTTTAGGTCTGTCTACATCTGTCCTGCTGGCTGAGACTGTTGTTGGCTATGCGAACCTCCCTGACTGGCATGTGTGAGTCATATGGACACACAATGTCACCCAGCACATTTCCTGCAGTGGGTTTTGTCACCCTCTGTAGTACTGGCTACTTTGATGACTCCAGTATGGGTTACAGATGTCATGGTGCCACTATGGGTGTCTACTATCTGCTTCCATAACATTCAACCACCCAATTCCCTTGCATGCTCACATCCATATCACAGATACAGGTAACAACACATTCTACTCCATTTGGCAATTGGTAGGTTGATTGACTTACCTTGTGGGTGTGCCAGGATTGAGGAGGGTGCTGGAGGGCTGCCTATGTCGGATGCACATAGTACACTCCCTATACATGGTTGAGCACAGGCAGTGTCATGGTTGGCATCCCTTTTACTGTATGTGTGAGTCAGAGAAAGGTGTTATTCCCTGGGTCCCTACTGTGTCAGTGTCTTTACCTATTTTCCAAGGACAGGGCATACTGGGCACACCTTCATCTGCCCACTGGGGCAGGCTCAGGTTGTTCTTCCTCTGAGTCACTCTGTGCCTGAGCAGGCCTTGGCATTGGTGGGGGGCTGTGTGGCCCTGCCTCGTGCTGTTCCTGCTGTAGCTGTTTCTGCAGGATAATATTGTGCAGCTTTGCACATACCATAACAATTTGTGTACATGTAGCTGGTGAGTACTGCAAGGCTCCACCAGATGTGTCCAGAAGCTGGAACTGTGACTTGAGTATCCCAAACACATGCTCTATTATAAGTCTGGTCTGTGTGTGTGCCTCATTATGGAGTTCTTGTTCAGGTGTGTGTGCATTCCTGATGGGTGTCATCAGCCACAGCTCCAGTGTGAAAGCAGCATCCCCCACTAGGTGATCATAGGGGATGTCCGCATTGGCAAATCTCTGGTACATCTGCATCAAATCCCAAATGTGCGAATTGTGATAGCTTCCAGGGCAGCCAGCACACAAATTCATTATAATGCCCTGGGCATCACACAAAACCTGCCAGTTGATGGAGGGGAGGCCCCTGCGGTTGATGTAGGCTGTACCATGATCACCAGGTGGTGCTTTGATGCATATGTGTGTGCAGTCTATAGCACCCACTACCTCAGGGTATTCTGCTATTTGGTGGAAGAGATGCATATTGCTGGCAAACACCTCACGGGTGTTGAGGAAATATACATGCTTACTGGCATGTGCTGACATGGCATCCAGGAACTGGTGGAATACTCTGGATGCTGATGCCTGCAAGATCCCCATGATATCCCTAGTTGAGCTTTTGGAGGTACCTCTGGCTAGTATTTCTAGGCCTATACATATCTTGGTATCCACTGGGATGGGTTCCCCTCAGTCAGTTTGGTGTGTCAGGTGTGGCCGGCACAGCTCAACAATTTGCTGTAAGAGGTCCATGTCCTCCCTATAGCGCTCCACTATCTCCAGCTCATGTAGCCCCTGGTAGGTTACCCTGGGTCTGTACACTTTTCTCTGTCTCCTCACTGTGGGTTGATTGGCAGTATTCACATCCTCACCACCCTCAGCCTCTTGCACATGTTGTTCTATGCTGCCTGCTGCAGCCCCTATCATTTTGTAGTTTTGCTTGTTAAAAGTTCCCCGCTTATATAAACTGGTGGTGTATAGTATGGGAAAAAACAGAGGTGAAGGTGCTTGTATAGTTTATAGTAGTGTTCTGGGCTGGGCTGGTCTGCTGCCTGTGTAATTGGCTGATTCTGATACATTTCACCTTCCAGCTATGCTAGTTCTCCTTGATTACCTTCCTACTGCTCTTTTCCCTTCCCATTGCCTTCCTGTTTAAGCCTGGGGGCATGCCGCACAAACAGAGTGCTCAAATGTGCACAGAGCTGCTATTTCCTGGTTTAACTTTTTTATTTCCTTTAAAACCTGGTGTGCGGCGTACACACCACTTAGGCAATGTAAAGAGTGCTAGGTGGATTCAGACCACCCATGATTAGCTGTGCTTAGTTTGGAGCAAACCTGAGCCATAGGGCTCCAATCTGCTTACAGTATGCCTGACACACACCACTATGATGTCAGCTAACTCCTAGGCTTGCACCAAGCTATTCTTACCCTTACATTGTTGGGGCCTGACAAGCATGCTGGGGAAAATGGGATTCACTATCATTCCCCTCATTTGCATAGGATTCTTGCTAATGCATAGTTACATGACTCACACTGAGCCTCCCCCCCTTAGCATCCACTACTCACTGGCCATGTTGTCTTCTGCCTGCCAATGACTTTCATGGCAGAATAGTGATTTTAGTTAGAATGCTTATTTTAGGTTTATTTTCTTATTTTCCCCCTATCCCGTTTGCACGCCACTGCCCTATGCTTAAACAGCCGAGATCGGCTAAAAAAAAATAAAAGTTGATTTTTTTATTTTTTAATCTGTTTGCAATGCCAATGGCCTTATACTTGGCCATTGGCATGCTTCCTGACTGATATGCAGCCTTTATTTGGAGCTGTCATGGCTCCATTTTAGATTCTGCAGAAATGTACTCGGTTACTAACCAACAACATTTTTGCAGATTACACTAGTCCTGCATGGCCAGTTTCAAGCTTCCTGGATTGCAAATTCACTTCATTTGCATGGATTTCTCCTGCAAATGGGGTGATTTGCATACATGGGCTTAGTCCGTGCATAACTAGTGCAGGACCGCTTGTGCACACCCCTGAAGGCTATTCCTGGAACGCACGGCAGACATATTGCCTGCTAAAGCTCCTGCACTAATCCTGCATGTCGTGCAAGGCTTGCAGAATCTGGCAGTATATTTGTAATTGGGGTGTGGTGGATGTGCATCCCCCCACATTGGGGGATGTGGGGGACATAGCCCCCCACCTGGGTGGGTTTTGAGTGTTCTCCTGTTGGTTTTTTGTGTGTTTGGGTGACTTAGTACTTACCCTGGGAAGGATTTCATTCATCCATTCTGTCAATGTAGTGGGTTTTCATGGACGCCATCTCGAATTCATCACAATGTTGGCTTTTGATATTATTAGGTAGACCCATATATATAAATATGGTATAATATAAAAATATATATAGTAAGGTATATCTAAGAGAATTAAGTATCCTTCAAAATTCTGTTTGACAGAACGGCTTCTTCTCCAGTTATGCTAAAAAATTAATTTAGAATTAAATCCTGAAATAGTAACTCCCCCATGAGAGATTAATAAGCCTAGTCCCCATACCTTTTTAATGAATAAAAAAAGAAATACTAAGCACATTTGCTTTGCAATACAATGACACTAAAATGTGCATTGTATGCATTACCCAAAGCATCTCTACTCAGATATCTATTATTTGTTTGTGAAATATTTTACTGTGAAGTAGGGAAATCCTTTGGGGCTGTCATATTTTGTGTTACAGCATTAAGCGCATCTGGAAGCCTTTGGAGAATGAAGTTTTATTAATGTAATTGCAGATATAACACATCTTTGTGAAAATCAGGAATTCAAATTCATTTGCCAAGATGAGTATTCAGATTTAAACATTCTTAACCTATTGCTCTGTACCTCAAACACAAAAAATATTCACCTCCCATATCCAGATAATCTATAACACAGATATGTACATGTACCATAAATAGCATGCATATGCAAAAATACGGTCAAAGACTGAGCACTTAAATTGTGTATGCACATTGTTTTATACAATTGTAGAACTGCCCTTTACTTAATATGGGGAACATGACCACACCCCTTAACATTATTATTCTGTCTCCATAGTCACCATAAATATGGAAGAATGACATGGCACATCTTGAATTATACTCAGGTACAGCAGTTGCACACTACTGTGAATATTAAGCCCCTATCTCCAAAACACTTCATTTGGCATGGCAGCAGCCACATTATTGGGTTTTCCTTTATGACTGCACATAAATGCATTTAGGAGCCTCATTCGCAGTTAATAATTAAAGCTGTGATGGAGACATTACCAAACTACAAGAATCCTGTTTGTATTATGCATGAAGATTACTGTTTACAGTCTGTTAAAACAGCAAAACTCAGACTAATCCAGATGTTAGGCTGCTGGAGTGGGTTTATGTTAGACTGTCTCTTAAACTTTGTGGTTAGACCTCTGCTCAAATCATATGCTAAACTGCCATATAAGCCTTATGTTGAACTGCTGTACAAGCCTTATATTTGACTGTTGAATAAGCCTTATATTAAACAACTGGACAATCCTTATGTTAGACTGCTTAGAATACATTATGTTGGATGGCTGTACATGCCTTATGTTACACTGCTGAATAAGACATATGTTGGTTGCTTAAGAATTATGTTAGACAGGTACACAAGCCTTATGTTAGACTGTAGAGCAAGTCTTTTATTAGACTGTTTCATAAATCCTATATTACACCTCTGAATAAGCATAATATTGGTCTGTTGAGTAAGTCTGAGGTTAGACTGCTGCATAATACTTATTTTAAATTGATGCATGGGCTATCAAGTATGTAGTTCACATTACAGCCACAACTGAAATTGATCAGTTTGGTACTCTGCATTCTGATTACAGAGAATCAGATTCCTGATGGGCTACATGGTGTCACAGGATCCATTACAAAAACTGCTTTATAGATCTTGTATCAATTTACTCTCAGTTTGATTTGTGGCATGGTAGCTACATTCATATATGAGTCAACTGAGGCATCTTAAGGCATTGCTGAAAGCAGAGGAGGGGATGTGGAGTAACACCTAAAGGTACACTACTGAGCAGAAACATAAATCACTGGTAGCACAGCACAACCAAACCTTTGAGAGGGGATGTGGAGTAACACCTAAAGGTATACCACTGAGGAGTAACATAAATCCCGTGGTAGCACAGTACAACCAAACCTTTGAGAGGGGATGTGGAGTAACACCTAAAGGTATACCACTGAGGAGTAACATAAATCCCTGGTAGTACAGCACAACAAACCTTTGAGAGGGGATGTGGAGTAACACCTAAAGGTATACCACTGAGCAGTAATATAAATCCCTGGTAGTACAGCACAACCAAACCTTTGAGAGGGGATGTGGAGTAACACCTAAAGGTATACCACTGAGCAGTAACATAAATCCCTGGTAGTACAGCACAACCAAACCACTGAGAGGGGATGTGGAGTAACACCTAAAGGTATACCACTGAGGAGTAACATAAATCCCTGGTAGTACAGCACAACCAAACCTTTGAGAGGGGATGTGGAGTAACACCTAAAGGTATACCACTGAGGAGTAACATAAATCATGGTAGCACAGTACAACCAAACCTTTGAGAGGGGATGTGGAGTAACACCTAAAGGTATACCACTGAGCAGTAACATAAATCCCTGGTGGTACAGCACAACCAGACCTTTGAGAGGGGATGTGGAGTAACGCCTAAAGGTATACTACTGAGGAGTAACATAAATCCCTGGTAGTACAGCACAACCAAACCTTTGAGAGGGGATGTGGAGTAACACCTACAGGTATACCACTGAGCAGAAACATAAATCCCTGGTAGCACAACACAACCAAATCTTTGGCTGTTATTAATACAGTAGCAATACATCTACTTTTGCAGCCTAATACATCAGATTTCTGCCTTGGCTTGTGCAAATGCTGAAATATTTCTTACACTTTAATCCACTGAAACATTTTTGTACCTTTTCCATGATCTTGCAAAGAAGATGATTCCTCTTTTTTTTATTTCAAAAGGTCTGATTATCCGTTATACCAGAATATCTTGGATTCATTGTCTCTCAGTTCATCTTTGTGCAGTTCTGACACCTACTGACTTATAAAGCCATCACTAACTATCATGACCAGCTGCCAAACAAACTGCATTGAACAATCAATGCATTCTGAGTATGCCCTGTGAATTACAATAACTATTGCTGTCACAAATCTGACACTCACCATCTTGTATATATAAAGACAGGCATATTAAAAGTGTTAATTTAAAGAATTAACTACCTCATCTACCATTGGGCCACTGCAAAACAATATACATTTGGATACAGATAATGAACATTAAGAAACTAGGAGCAGTGTGAGAAGCAATCAGGCACCCTATATATTAATGACAAGATTAAGAAGCTCATGGGCTATTAGTTAAACAGAGGTGTAAGTGATTAAGATGAATACTAGTCATGTAATACTTGGATGGTACATGCTGCCACAAACTCCTGAAAACAGAATTCTATGTAACACTGCATAACATGTAGCCGAGAGATTATCCTCTAGTAGTCTTTGACAACTGAAAGTGAAATGGTTTTCAACAAGTGTTTGTTGGAAAACTGTTTCCAGCATAGTGCAGCCTCCTTTTGATAAATATCAATTACTGTTCATATATTACTATTGGTATAAGCTTCACTAACTGGAAGCTATACTAGTCTTTATATTTATTTATTCATGTGTTTGTTTTTGGTGCATGCCATGGCAAAACATTCAGATTGAGTATGTGTGTCATTCTAATATTTTCTTGACTCAGACAAATGACTTTTAAATCTTTTATCTCTAGTGGCGTTTTTGATGACACAGCTGAGCTACAGAGAGCACAGACATATCAGCAGATATAATCATATGAAGAGCTTATTTAATTAGTAAATTAGTAAGGTTAGTTAGTTAGTTAGTTAGTTAGTTAGTTAGTTAGTTAGTTAGTTAGTTAGTTAGTTAGTTAGTTATTGGCATTTGATTACTTGGAAATTCTGACTGGGTAGGAGCCCAATATTAGTGGAGGCCTGGGGAGAAGTCCTCCAAAGTATTACAAAACATTTTACAAATAATAATTTTTCAGTCTTTAAAAATAATGCAAAAAACAAATACAGTCTAAAGAATTATACCAAATTAGACATAATATGAAAACATTGGTTAAGAACAGATGTAAGTTATATGACAATGATTTAATGGTTAGAGAAATTGTGGCCAGTTTATAGAGAAATTAAGGCTAAGTTAATATAACACAAATAGGAACTGTTTAAAGAGAAATTAAGGGTAAGTTAATACAATACAAATAGGAATTGCTATACGAAGTGAGAGAAAAGCAGACTTATCATATATTTAGAGAGAAAGTCAGGGGGGAGAAATTGATAGAAGTCATGAAGAGAGAGAGTAACAGATGTAAGGCATGAATAGGTATTTGTCCAGATTTAGAGATAGCTTATCCTGGTGTTGAGCAAGAACAGAGCCAGCTTTTGGCTAGGAAGACTTTCAAAATGATTTTGAAGGAAGGATGAGAGGGAGGGCATTGACTTGATGAGATAGAGTTGCATATATAATTAGTGGCATGTCTACAGATGTAATGACTGACATTTTTTTATCATAAGCTCTGTCAGATCAAGGTAGAGTAATGCAGATAAATGTAAGCAATCATAATAGCAAGTTTTTTTGAAACAAGAAAAAAAGTGAAACTGCTCCATACCACAAAGCAAAGTATGATTATACTTAAATTAAAAAAATCAAGGAATCAGTTAAAAATAGTATCTGATACAAAGTACAGAGAGAAATGTTTGACAGCAGTGTCTGATCTGTTGTTATTGCAGTAAACATTACCTTTAGTCAGAGTAT
>NC_056741.1:665201506-665249006 GCF_019279795.1 Protopterus annectens | reverse complement strand
ATTAAAGAGCCATCAGGATCGGCCAGTCAAGCCCCCAACACTTTACCCTCTGGCAGTTGTCCCCTTCCCCCACCCTAGTTTTTTGTGCATGCTGTAATACTACTGGATATGGATATCACCACTTTAGCAGCATCATTAAACATTTGTTAGCATGATGCAATCATCACACTATGATCACTGCCACATCAGTATCAGGCTCCACAGCACTAGGTTCACAGTATGACATTCATGGCAACAGTACTTATGATACTCAGTAGTCAGCACACCTTGGATTAAACAATAATAAAATGAAAGCTTTCTATGCCAGTTTCAAAGTGAGTTTCAGACAGGTGAGGTGTCATATCTATTTTTGGCCAGCATGGATTTCATACCATTTGTTCTCTATGAGCCACTTTTCTCAAAAAGTGACATGCATTGATAAAATATCCATTATGTCTGTAGCATCTGGAATATTTAGTTTAAGTTCTTCATGTCCTGTTGTCTTAAAATAGTGATGATCTCCAGACTGGATCACTTTTCAAGTTGTTTTTCTGACAAACATCCTGTCCCATTACAAAGAAACTAAAGTCTTAATTTAAATTTTTTAAGATTTTTTTTATTAATTTAACGTATTTACAACATATACACAGATATGAAGAAATTCAGCTTCACACATTTTATGCAGATTGATAGGAATACATTGAATCATCTAGGTAATCTTACAATTAACACATTAAGAATCTTGGTAGATAAACTCTCAGTTAACCGGCACCCATGAGGACTGATACTGGATAACTATAGTTTCTGGTTGCTTGACAGTTACTATTAAAAATAGGCCTGACTAATACTGTAGCCTATACTATTTGTTTGGCTTGACTTGTTCTTAAGTTGGGGAGAGAGATAATTTATTCCTGTCTTCCTTTTTAAAACTCTAAAATTCTAAAAATGCAAGGTATGCTTCTGTTCATAGGTTCATAGGTTCATAGGTTTATACTAGGCTATCTGCCCTAAGGCATTTATAAGCCTAGCCCAAATTTTTGTGGCTTACGCCACCCCTTATATGAAAAAATACTGTGCCCATTAGTTTGTTGTGCCTCTGTCCAGCAGTGACACAGAGATGATTCCCGGGGTAAACCTACGATCTCCCATCCACAGGTCAAGATTTCTCTTGAACAGAGCCAGCGAGGTGCTCTGCCTCACATGGACTGGGATTTTATTCCACAGCATAGGGAGTCTCTGAGTGATAAATTGATCCCTCCAGCATGTCCTATTTATGTCCGTGCTAAGGTTTAAGTCGCTTGCTGTAGTGGTTTTGGTGGATTTGGATTTTTTGAGGTGGAGCATGTCCATTAATTCCGGGTTGGACATGGCCTTGTATGTCAGGCACATGTCACCTCTGAGCAGACGGTATGCGACTGAATAGAGCTGGAGTTTCTTCAATCTGGCAGCATATGACAGATTTTGGAGTCCCTTTATCCTTTTGGTGAGGAACTTTTGGGGTCTCTCCAATTGCTGCAGATGTCAGGTGAGATACATCCCAAAATGTTGGGGGGGGGGGTTAAACAGAAAGTACAACACATGAAAATTGTACTGTATTTCTTCAGTATTTTTTCTGGTTGCTTAAATGTTCTGGTTGCTTGAGTTCCGGCTAACTGAGAGTTTACTGTATTTCAACAGCAACATTTCAAGGTTATGTCAAGCATTAAAAGTCTTAGTATGATTTATAGATCTTATTTGATCATTTCTCAGCCGCAGTGGTGCAGTGGTAGCGTTGTTGCCTCACAGCAAGAGGTTCTCCCATTCGATTCTCGGCTGGAGCACCTTCGGTGTGGAGACTGCATGTCCTCCCCACAGTCGAGTGGTGGTCAAAAGACATGCATAGACTGGGCGTGCCTTCGTTGAAGGTTGGGCGGTGAGCTGACACCTTGGCACTGTAAAAATCTACTGCCAATCATTAGCGGACCGGAGCTCCGCTGTGGCAACCCCTAACCGGGAAAAGCCAAAAGAAGAACATTCTGATCATTTCTTTTTCAGGTTTACATAGCATTGCTGTTAAATTAAAAAAATTCTTTGAATGTAGGAATTGAGTTTGATCTCCATTGTTTTGTAATAACTTTCTAGCAACTGGGAAGAGAGCCCAAAATACCCTTTGCTCTTTGGCTTTTGTAGATGCAGGAAGAGGAACATTCATTAGTATTAATGATCTAGTTAAAGAACAATTATCAGGCTATAACCCCCTAAAAAACATACTTATGTCTTCCTAATATGCATTTAATTTTTCACAACCCATGAACATGTGTATCCAGTCAGGTTTTACATCTTTACATCTCCATAACATCTTAACTTTGAACATCTAGTATTGCATGATGTCATTTAAATAAATGTAACTTAACAAATTATAACTGCAGTAACAGTTACATTTTTTTCAGTTGAGTGTTCCTGTCATGCAGCACCATTGCTTTTAAAGACAATATTTCCTAAACTTGTGAGTGATGTGTTTCCTTTCTTTTATTATCCTGTTTGATATTTACTGTGTTGGCAGTCCAATGCCATTAATATAGAATTTATAACATTAAGTCGCTGATTATACTTAGATTTTAAAACTGAGAAATGGATTTCAAGAAATTCACCAAGTATGAAGCTTGAGAAGTCATTTCCTTAAATCTATTTCAAGAATGCATAATCAGAAATTATAAATGATGATAGATTTATCATTCAGAGACTCCCTATGCTGTGGAATAAAATCCCGGTCCATGTGAGGCAGAGCACCTCGCTGGCTCTGTTCAAGAGAAATCTTGACCTGTGGATGGGAGATCGTGGGGTGGAATCATCTCTGTGTCACTGCTGGACAGAGGCACAACAAACTAATGGGCACAGTATTTTTTCATATAAGGGGTGGAGTAAGCCACAAAAATTTGGGCTAGGCTTATAAATGCCTTAGGGCAGATAGCCTAGTATAAACCTATGAACCTATGAACCTATGATGTGATTATAATTCTGTATTGTGCATGGAGCTTTCATTAAGGTAAAGCCTCCTTCTGGCATATTTGCATCTCCAGGTACTTGTTGTGGGGGATTCATGTATATGACCAGAACAGAATTAGTGACACTTTAAACAGGCCTAGCTACTTTTAAAAGTAATGCTATGTTTAAAGTATTGATGTGTAGCTGATCTGTTTACCCTCTTTTGAAATAGATTGTAAGTGATGTTTTCCAATCTCCTTAGTTAGGGATGTAATGAAGGACATGCTATATGCTATGTGGTCAGCTCTCCCTAGACATACACACACAACACACATACACACACACACACACACACACACACACACACACACACACACACACACACACACACACACACACATGCACACACACACAGACACACACACACACACACACACACACACACACACACACACACACACACACACACACACACACACACACACACACACGCACACGTATACACAATTAACTAAACCAGATATATTTTTTCCTCTTAAATGTTCCTTTCTATCACAGCTCATTCTAAGAGCTGAATGTGTATGTCATGCAAACATGTTCACTGGTCAGGCTGTGCCTTTTTATTTCATTTATTCTTATGAGTTTGGTTTTCTGAAAAATGAAGATTTCAGCAACATTATAAAACTAAACTACAGTGCAGACCAATTTTGAACCATTAAGAACAATATGCAGTATGTCATTTTTTTTCAACAAGAGTCATTTTAAGGCACACACAAGTTATTAGAATAATAAAAAAATACTTTCATCTAATGCAAAAAGGAAAACATGCCACCCTATGCAATAAAGATGAATGGCATTGCTTTTTATAGTAATGTAGAATATTTGCAAAAAAAACATCATTCTTTTAATATCTCACATTTTACTTCCTAGTTTGTTATAAACTGATACTAAATACAGGTAATATCCATTAGCTGAAATATTTCTTATATTCCTTATGATTATCTTATATTATTCCATAATCAATTATGCTGCACTTTTTTCTTGTTGAAGGTATTTGCTAGAGATCAGAAATTTTCCTTTCATTCTTCTCAAGGTAAAACTGTTTAGAAAGCTATGTTCGGAATACTGTCAAAATGATTGCTATTACATTTCACTAGAACTTTGACTTAAATATCAGACCAATGGAAGTAGACATAATAAAATAAATACTGGAAAGAATTATAGGTTCATTTGATAGACATAATAAAATGAGTATTGGATAGAATTACAGGTTCATTCGATAGTTAGACATAATAAAATGAGTACTGGATAGAACTACAGGTTAATTTGATAGTTAGACATAATAAAATGAGTATTGGATGGAATTACAGGTTCATTTGATAGTTAGACATAACAAAATGAGTATTGGCTAGAATTACAGGTTCATGTGATAGTTAGATATAATAAAATGAGTATTGGATGGAATTAGGGGTTCAGTTGCTAGTTATACATAAAACGAGTATAAGCTAGATTTAGAGGTTCATTTGCTAGTTACACATAATACAATGAGCATTGGATAGAATTAGGGGTTAAAGTGCCAGTTAGACATAATAAAATGAGTACTGGAGAATTAGGGGTTCAGTTGCTAGCTATACATAATAAAATTTATTTATGTATTTATTTATTTATTTATTTTTATTCACATTTGTTTACCGGGAAATTCGGTCTGGACGCAGGTCCGTTTTCAGTGGATGCCCAGGGAGAAAAGTTCCACATCATGTACATGATAAATAAAGATACAAAGTTGTAGCAAGAGTAAACAACATTACAGGTTGTTGGCTTTAAAACAATAACAAGATATTGATTATCAGCAGTATATGCAGTAAATATTGCAAGTTAAGATAGTTTCTTGCTGTTTATAATATTAGTAACAAAGTTGTTAGACAAGATATTAAAGTATATAAAGACAACTAGCTAATTCTGACTGTGGTTAGTAGTGACGGTAGTATAGTTGGGTTAAGAGTCTAGGTGGGGGGGTAAGGGGGGTGTTAGTCTGGATTAGAACAAGATCAAAGCCAGTACAAATTTGAGTGATTGAAAAAATGAGTATAAGATAGATTTAGAGGTTCATTTGCAAGTTAGACATAGCAAAATGAGCATTGAATAGAATTAAGGGTTCAGTTGCTAGCTAGATATAATAAAATGAGTACTGGGTAGAATTAGGGGTTCAGTTGCTAGTTAGACATAATAAAATGAGCATTGGATAGAATTAGGGGTTCAGTTGATAGACATAATAAAATGAGTACTAGTTAGAATTAGGGGTGCAGTTGCTAGTCGGCATGCTATGTCTACTTATTTTTTTCAGCACTTGCTTATAAACTCTTAATTGCATAAGAACTGCAGTGAACAATATTATAACAAAGACATTCCCTGTGATTCAGTAAAGCCTACATTAAGTGTACACTGACTGTACACTGTTCTGAGTGAACAGACAACACAGGCATAACTCACACCTTCTTCATCCTAATTTTAGTTTTCCTACTGATTTTCTTGCAGCTTTAAATATTGACAAGGATTCATAAAGGTTATCACAAACTGTAGACCACATATACACTGAGTGTAATCTTTCTGAGTGACAATAAAGCACAAAAAATATGGTAGGGATGTCCTTGAATACATATCATGTACACTTAGTGTAGACTTAGTGTAGGTGTTATTGAATCTGGCCCTTTATGATTTGCTCTACATACATAATGCTGCATTGCCTGGGTATGTTCTGAACATTAGAACATTCTCTCTTTAACTATATATGCAACTTATCCATAATGGTGATTACAAGTTCAAGATCTTGCCTACACTAAAGAACAAAATTTGCATCTTTCAAACTCTGATGACCTTAAATTTACACAATAATGTTCCCATTCTCCAACCTATTCACCTAAACCCTAACTTAAAAATCAATAATGAAATGATCGATCTAACAAACTTCCCTATTATTAAGAAAGCCATAGTTTGGCACTTTTATAACTCTAAAAATGTTGCCGAGGTCAAAGCCTTATTTGGTGCTCCTAACAAATATGATCCTATCTTAAGACAAAGTAGCTCTCTTATAAAACAAAAAGTCTCTTGCTATAGAGTGAAGGAGCAAGACATTACAGTATCACAATCTATCATTAAATCACTTTCCCTACAGAACAAAATGATTTTGAATAGCTATAAACTTGTGTCAAGCATTAAATATAATCATTCACTTCTATTTTCCAAATATTGGGATGGCAAACAAGGAGAAATCTCTAAGGAGTCTAAGTGCGAAGAAATCAATAATACCCTGAATCTAACCCCCTTCAAAATCTAATTTACACTCAACTTATGATAAACAACAATTCCTACTCTACCCCAGCAGTCTTACTGGAATTCGGATATAATAAAAACCTAACCTGTCCATTCTGTTCCCTCCCATGTGTAGATATACTTCACATCTTTTGGAGATTTAAGAATATTTACAAACTTTGGTGTTCTCTCAGAACTCAGTTGGATAAAAAGGGATACGAAAAAAACACATTTTCTTTGCAAACCATGATTCTAAATATAATTTCTAAATTTCTTAAGGGTATCCATCGCCACATCTGTGTTATGGCCTGCGCCCTTCTCAAATATTTTATAGCTAGGAACTGGGTCAATCCCTCAGCAATAGCTTGGGAAAACTTTATATCAATGGCAATCAGATATATATCTACACATAAGTTATGCAATAATAACAAAAAGAAAAAAGAATACTTTCAGAATTACTGCTGTAACCTTTTTGACCTAATCCCAAACTAAATAACCTTCCAAAATGTGCGTCACTAACATTACATTCCAGGAAATCCTCCATCGGTATCATATCTGGCCCTATAATCATTAGACATTGTTATCATCACATTGTAACTTTTGATTTTTCAAAGTATTTTGTTATATTATTTTGTTATCCTCTGGCATCCATGGTGTAAATATGGTATAAATAGTTACACATGGTGTAAATAATTGGTTTATATGGATATACCCTTCTTACCGCATTTCTTTCTTCTTAAGACAGTCATATACTCCTCCTTCCAAGCCATTTTCCATTTGTATCTCTAGACTTTGATTGTAATCAGTTATTGGGGGTCTTTACTGCTTATATTATTCTCTAAGATGTAAGTTTCCCTGTAAGATAACTGCTGTTTTATAAATGCATACTTTTTGTACTAACTGTTATATATATATGCCTATACTTTACTGCTTCCTGTAATGACTTACAGTTTTTCCTTTGTATGTTTGAAAAGTTCGTAAAATTCAATAAAAATATATTTGAAAAAAATTTACAGTAAAGAGAGAGACCTGTTACCTGATGAAGTAATTCTGTATATGTTGTAACATTTTGTAATGTTGCTCTTCATATCTAAATGTGAAGCAAAATGTTTGCTCAACTCACTGTTTTGTCAAAAAAATCATTAAGATCCAACAGAATTTAAGCCTACAAGTCATTATATAAAATATACAGAACAAAAGACTGTTATCTGATGTAAGTAACTGGCAGTAATTTTAGAGATAAAACGTACTTTATCAGTGCTTACTTGTTAAGGCAAATACTTATAAATGAAGTGCAGATATGCACCTTTGAAATGCCACCAGAAAAGATACATTATTTGATCTGTCAGTAGAACAATTGCTCCTAAATACTCATAGTCATTTCGACTTGATAGTTTCTGTCTAACTTGCTTACCTTTGACAATGAGCTGTGTTCCACTTCCAAAAAGGCTTGTCCTGTACCTGCACACTGAACAGAAATATGTCCCAGAATCAGTTCTCATCAGGTTACTTATTTTTAGTACACAATTTTTCCCTTGTGCTACATCAGACGTGGATGTTCTGCTGTCTTTGTCAATCCGCTGAGGAGCTTCTGTGTGTTGTTGGAAGTACCAGACCATGTCAGAACAATAAGCAATTTCAGTAAGAATGCAGCATGTGATGTTGGCAGATTCACCAGGATGAGCCCTCAAAAATACTGGGGACTGTTGTAGCTCTGTCTTCAGAACTGAAATAAATATTATTCAGCATTACATGTTTTCAACAGAAAATCTACTTCAACAGATAAACAGTCACAGAAAAAGTTTTAATTGTACATATAAACAAATGAAAATGCATAGTAACTCTGTTGTCTTATGCACTTTGATAACCTCAGAAAAGATAAGACACCAGCAAATTGTTATTATTACATCCTATGCCCATTTTTAAATGCCTGAATTTTTTTATGAGTTTGTTCTTAATGAAAATTTAAAAGGGAAGCTAGACATTTTAAGAATCTACCAACATATTTCAGTAGACTCACCTGGTAAGTGGAGAAACAGGAATAGTATTACACCTAACATGATATAATGTGCTTAAGAGTATAAAAAGAGCGCACATCCGTTTCCTCTGAGTAAGAATAATACTTGAGCATATAGTGTAGTGACAAGTTATAGGTCAATAGAGAGAACTGTTTTCACATTTAGGTTGCAATAGCTGTCTTTCTAAATGGATAGATAGACAGACAGAACTGTCTTTCACTGTTTGTAACAATATCTGTCTATCTAATATTAGCACGTGGGTTTGGGTGGAAATGCTTGCATATTGCACCTTTGACTGCCTGATGCTCATTCTGCTCGAATGTGGTATTTAAGATCTGCAAGTGTATTACTGCACTGGATATGTCTGAGGAGATTTTTTGTTTAGTAGTTTTGTATGACAGAATTGCATTCATAAGGCGCACTTTTGAAGTGATTTGAAGACTAAACTTCTGATAAGTTTATACTAGTCTACTGATCAGGTCAATCGTTTGTAGCCTAGCTTCAAGATTCTAATTCATAATGTCTTACTACATGAATAGGCTCTTAAGTAGTTACTAGTCTTCTAGTCCAAGGGACCATTGCAAAGCATGACTGGGATTCCGAGTTGCCCCCAACCATTGTCTTTTTAAAGTATATTAGTCATGTTTGGAAGCATCTTTGTTTTACAATTAATTTCTTTTCCCATTGTCCCGTCAAGATAAACCTGCAAGTGATTTTGCAAAAAATAAAGATTGTAGTGTGCTGTTTTACTTTTTGGTTACACTGTTTACTCAGTTTTTCCTCTATAATCACACCCACACTATAATAACGGAAGGTAGTAAGCAAAGATTTACATACAGATGGAACACATAATGGGTAATTAAAATAACTTACTTTTTTAGAGGAGCTGCATCTTATTTACACTGTGGTTTCACTACTATATCATACTTTGTTAACGTTTAATGTGAGGTATTCCATCTGCAAGAACTAGTTGAGAACCTGTCTTTCTAGAAAGAAAAAAATATTTCTGATGCATTTTACAAGGACTACAGCAGTTTATACATTAGTTTAGGTAGTGGGGCAGTGTGTGTTCATTCTTTCCTGATGTCATAGTAGGGATTTTCAGCTTTTAGAAAAAGTTTCAGGGGGTCATCCCTAACAACAAAATAAAATGCAAACAATATAAAGTGCAAAAACAATAGACTTTCTGCTCCAAAATCTGCATAATTCAGTATTGTGCATGGTAAGCAGGTTATATCTAACACCAAAGGTTTGTTACTGTGATTTGCTCAAAATCACATGGTAGGCAAATGAGGGCTGAGGGAATCAAACCTGGAACCCCAAGAACTACAACACAGATCATTAACCCTCTGTAACAATTGTTAGACAATGCAACTCCTAACCACCTATTAATGGTAACTTTTTTCATGTATTTAAAATCTAAGCATTTATTTATAGAAAAAAAAGGAAATGACAGTGGAAGATTAAAAATGAATTCAGCCTATCATAAATACAGCAAAGATTTTAAAGTATTAAAAATAAGATCAAGCTGAACTTAATCAGAAATTCCTCTACTCTGAAATATGTACTTGAAAAAACAGCCAAAAGGTACCAGAATGAAACCAGTAAAAACAAATCCAAGGTACCAATAGACCAGAAGCCAGCCGGAAGTCTTTTAAAATCCGATTTAATGTAAGCACACATCACAAAGTAAAACACATAAACACAAACAGTTACAGCGTTTTTGTTTTAAACACTTCATCAGATGTGTGTCTAAGGCAGGTTGACAGATTAAATATCTCACTAATGAACAGACTGACCAATACAAACTTTCAATAAAATGACTCATGATATTCATAAACATTAATGAATGAATAAACATATAAAAAGAGTGTTTAAAAACATATAAAAGGCTATGTAAAAACAATGCTTAAAATAATTGATTCATATTAATTAATCCAAGTGAGAGCAATTTTAAACAATACTATGACAGTAAATAAATAAAGTAAAAAGTTAGAACTACAGAAGAAATAAATTCAGCACCAGCTTAGAAATTAATATAAAACAATACTTTGGCTCACTGTAGTGATCAAATTTGAAAAGTGCAAGCCTAGTACAACACCTGCTGTTAAAATCTGTTAAAAACATGTAAGTATAAAAGATTGCAAAACATTTTTTTTATTTTATAACTTTGCTGCCCTTCATTTTAAAAGGGGTACAGTAGAAGTGCTGTCATTCAAACCTGGAGGGGAGGTGCTTGTAGTGTTATCTGCCACCACAGTTCTTTATATTCTATTCTCTCTTCCCACTGTCCCCCTCTAGTTTCTTTTTTAATACCTTCCAAGACAAAAAATGTGTAACTAGCATTCACACAGGTTAACAAATGTTTAAAAAGGGCAATGGTTTCCTTACTATTCTGTATGTCGTAGTGGTGTTCGTATAGCCTCCCTTTTAGTTTATGTTCGGTTTTACCTACGTAAAAGGAGTGCCATATCTCATACAATGCTAAATAAATAAGTCCATTTGATTCACAGTTAAAATAGTCATTACTAGTTAAAATCACATTTCTACTGTTTAAACTTATTTCTTTCTTATTAATTATGTACCTGCATTGTGTGCACCTTCCACATTTATAAGTGCCCAGTTTCTTTCTAGCATTTACCTGCTTTCTATCATTTTCTAATGCATTTTTCAGGTTCTGAGAATTTTTATACACAGATTTCAGTTCCATTTTGGATATTTTTTAAAGGTCTGTAAGACTTATAAATTTCCCCACTCCCCTCTAATAATATTCTTTACTATAGCGCTACTGGCATTGTATTCCAACACCATCGCTTTGCTATATTCATCCAGTTAAGGCAGGTCATTCCTAGTGTTATCCATAAGTGGTTGTTCCAAAATAGGTTTATAGTTATCATTCCTACCTTCCTGTACCTGTTTTGTAACATCTTCCAACAAGTAATTTGTGTACCCTCTTGCAAAAAACAATCCTTTAAGGAAATTACATTCTTTCCTGAACTCATTTGTATCAGAGATCATTCGACTTGCCCTTACATACTGACCCTTGACAATGTTTTTCTTGTAGTGATAGGGATGTGCACTGTTGTAATGCTGGTATGAATTAGTGAAAGTGCTTTTCCTGTGCACTCTTGAATTAAACATGTTATTTTCTTTATATATTTCAATATTCAAATATTGTAATCCTTCGTCAGAAACATTATAAGTGACCTTAAGAAATGAGGTAGTTTTGTTTAAGAAATCAACAAATTCCTGTATTCTGTTCTTAGTATCTATCCAAAAGACACAGATGTCATCCAGGAAGCACCTATAAAAATTGTAACAATTCTTATAAATAGAATCCATTGCTTATTTTTCCTCCCATTTAGCAAGAATTAGGTTGGCATAGTTGGGCGCACATGCTGCGCCCATCGCTATACCTCTAACTTGATGGTACAATTCCCCTTTAAAATAGATAAAATTGTATTTTAGAACTAACTCCATCAAATTGAGGCAAACCAACCTATCATTCTGGGACATTTCAACTTCCTCATAGAGGATTTCCTCTAACATCTGCATTCCTTCAAGATGAGGTATGCTGGGAAATAAGTCAATAACATCAATCGTAATAATAATAAAAGTTAAATCGTCCTTAAATAAACCTCCATTGACATCCCGAAGGAGATCCCAGGAATCTTTTAAAATATTTTTTTTTCTTTTCAGCCATATATTCTTTAACTTTAAATCCAAAACTTAGCTAGTGGTAAGGTTTTAGATCCATCAGCTGAGACAATAGTTCTCAGCGGGGGGTCCATTTCATTTTTGTGCATTTTAGGTATTCTGAAGATCATGGGGATCTTGGGTTTGTCCACTTTTAAATAATTGTAAGCATTGCGGTGGTACAGCAGTAGCATTGTTACCTCAGAGCAAGAGGTTCTCTTCGATTCTCGGCTTGACTTGGGAGTGCCTTCTGTGTGGAGTCTGCATGTCCTCCCCGAGGATGGGTAGAGTTCAAAAGACATGCGTGCGTAAATGGGCCTGCCTTTGTTGAAGGTTGGGCGTCGAGCTGGCACCTCGGCATTTTGTAAAAAAATCTACTGCCAATCATTAGCAGACTGGAGTTCGGCTGTGGCGACCCCTTACCGGGAAAAAGCCGAAAGACAAAACAAACATTGGCATCTATTAAACCCTCCAACAACATATCTAAAAGGGCTCCATCTAATCTACTATAAGAGATGTTGACTTTGTTTTTTGAAACACTTTCGTATTTGTCTGTGCCCATTAGGATTTCATTCATTTTGCCTTCATATGTTAAGTTATCCATCAATACTGTTCCTCCCCTTTATCCGGTTTCTTCACACGTATATTATTATTCAACCTAAGCTCATCCAGTACGGCTCTTTCACTTGTACTAATGTTCTTTTTGTATCTAACTTTTGTGATGGCTTTTCTGATTTCACTTTCTAAGATACGTTCAAAATTTTTAATCTGGAGATGTAAAGGGAGGTTGAAGTTACTTTCCCTCCTAATTGATTTGTTTGTGTTATTCTCCTGATTAAAAAATAGTCCTAAATTGATTTTTCTAATGAACAGTTTCACATCAATTAAGGTTTTAGTTAAGTCCCCTTTCCTTAGGGGTATAAATTTCATACCGTTTGATAACTAGCTAAAATGTTCATCTTGCAAATCAATCTGACTAAAATTGTAGCTACTGCAACTATTTTTTTTAAATTTGAATTTATTGGTTTCATCTTGCCAAATAAGGTCATTTTTTTCCTATAAGTCAGGGTGGGGTGTACCAATACAACCTAATACCTCCTTCTCCCCCTTCTTCCCCCTCTCTGAAAATTCTGTTGTGGGTAGAAATTACCATTCCTAATTCTATTTTTTTCAGACCTTCTTAAGGGTTCTTCATCAACAAAATTGTCTAATTAATTTACCTGCTCACCTATCTGCATTATTTTCTACATTTTCACTTATATTCCACTCATGGTTTCTTCCAAAATCAAATCTATTGAGTGCTTTTGGCTTGGGGTAGCTGATGTTGTTTTTATATTCATACATGTCTCTCTCCAGTTTTTTTTTTTTTTTTTTCTCCTCACTAACTCTTCACATTTAGAATCAACATCTTCCCTAATGAGAAAGTATTTTTCTTTTTCACTATGTATAGTAAAAATTAGGTCATTTTTTTATCTGTTCATTTAATGTTTCCATCTCCTTGTTAATAATTTCCTTCTGTCTGTCATTATCTTTAACCATAGCCTTTAAAACATCCAAACCACACCTGTTAAAAGTATCTAAAAGCCCCTTAGGATATAAACTATCAGGTACAACATTGTTTGGGTATACCCTTAAACCTTTAGGAACAATTTTCTCAACTATACACTGTTTCAAGTATGGATTTTCAATATCAAGTGTTCTTTATTTTAACAAAAGTTTAGACATTTTAGCTAATTTCACTTTATAAGAATCATTCACTTGTAAATTAGTTCCTGCATTCTTACCATTATTGTCCTTAAATGTGGCAGGATAACTCACTTCCAGCCAGTCCTTTAACTCCACATTCCTAGAGTTCAAAACTGCAGCAAATGTCCTTGGGTTTTGACCTGCTGGCAAGGGTGAATCCTCCCTATTGTTGATCACTTCATCCCTCAATAAAGCTGGAGTCTGCAGGAATTCATTACTATTAGCTCTTTTTCGCTTACTGTTTACTGAAATGTCCGTTTTGCTTAGTTCTGCGTTATTTCCGATATTTTCCTGCACTTTGAATGCATTCTGCCTGAGGGCTTATTGGGTCCACCCTCCTGGCATTCCTGTCATCATTTCCTCCATAGATTGGCTTAGAGGGGTGAGCAGGTCGATCAATTGTGATAGCTGACCAATCAGCTTTCTTGTTTGTCCAACGTCATCGCTACCACCCCTCCCTTCTCTGTCCGAGCTAGTTTCACTGTCCATGGTCAAAGAAAACCAAGAAAACTTGAAAAAACAGCCAAAAGGTACCAAAATGAAAACAGTAAAAACAAATCCAAGGTACCAATAGACCAGAAGCTAGCCGGAAGTCTTTTAAAATCCGATGTAATGTAAGCACAAATCACAAAGTAAAACACATAAATGCAAACAGGTACAGCATTTTCGTTTCAAACACTTCATCAGATGTGGGTCTAAGGCAGACTGACAAATTAAATATCTCACTAATGAACAGATCGACCAATAAAACCTTTCAATAAAAATGACTCATGATACTCATAAATATTAATGATGAATAAATATATAAAAAGACTCTTTAAAAACATATTAAAGCCTATATAAAAACAATGCTTAAAAATCATTGATTCATATTAATTAATCCAAGTGAGGGCAATTTTAAACAAAACTATGACAGTAAATAAATAAAGTAAAAAGTTAGAACTACAGAAGAAATAAATTCAGCACCAACTTAGAAATTAATATAAAACAATACTTTAGCTCACTCTAGTGGTCAAATTTGAAAAGTGCAAGCCTAGTACAACACCTGCTGTTAAAATCTGTTGAAAACATGCAAGTGTAAAAAATACAAAGCATTTTTTTATTTTATAACTTTGCTACCCTTAATTTTAAAAGGGGTACAGTAGAAGTGCTCTCATTCAAACCTGGAGGGGAGGTGGCTTGTAGTGTTATCTGCCACCACAGTTCTTTATATTCGAGTCTCTCTTCACATTGTCCCCCTCTAGCTTCTTTTTTAATACCTTCCAAGACAAAAAATGTGTAACTAGCAGTCACACAGGTTAACAAATGTTTAAAAAGGGCATTGGTTTCCTTACTATTCTATATGTCATAGTGGTGTTCGTATATCCTCATTTTTAGTTTACGTTCGGTTTTACCTATGTAAAAGGAGTGACATATCTCACACAATGCTAAATAAATAAGTCTATTTGATTCACAGTTAAAATAGTCATTACTAGTTAAAATCACATTTCTACTGTTTAAACTTATTTCTTTCTTATTAATTATGTACCTGCATTGCATGCACTGTCCACATTTATAAGTGCCCAATTTGTTTCTAGCATTTACCTGCTTTCTATCATTTTCTAATGCATTTTTCAGGTTCTGAGAATTTTTATACACAGATTTCAGTTCCATCTTGGATATTTTTTAAAGGTCTGTAAGACTTATAAATTCTTCCCACTCCCCTCTAATAATATTCTTTACTATAGCGCTACTGGCATTGTATTCCAACACCAATGCTTTGCTATATTCATCCCATTGAGACGGGCCATTCCTAGTGTTATCCATAAGTGGTTGTCCCAAAATAGGTTTATAGTTATAATTCCTACCTTCCTGCACCTGTTTTGTAACATCTTCCAATAAGTCATTTCTGTACTCTCTTGAGAAAAACAATCATTTAAGAAAATTACATTCTTTCATGAACTCATTTGTATCAGAGGTCATTCGACTTGCCCTTACATACTGACCCTTGACAATGTTTTTCTTGTAGTGATAGGGATGTGCACTGTTGTAATGCTGGTATGAATTAGTGAAAGTGCTTTTCCTGTGCACTCTTGAATTAAACATGTTATTTTCTTTATATATTTCAATATTCAAATATTGTAATCTTTCATCAGAAACATATGTGAACTTAAGAAATGAGGTAGTTTTGTTAAAGAAATCAACAAATTATTGTATTCTCTTCTTAGTATCTATCCAAAAGACACAGATATTGTCCAGGAACCTCCTATAAAAATTCCAACAATTCTTATAAAGAGAATCCATTACATATTTTTACTCGCATTTAGCAAGAATTAGATTAGCATATGTGGGCGCACACGCTGCGCCCATCACTAAATCTCTAAATTGACAGTACAATTCCCCTTTAAAATAAATAAAACTGTATTTTAGAACTAACACCATCAGATTGAGGCAGACCAACCTATCATTCTGGGACATTTCAACTTCCTCATAGAGGATTTCCTCTAACATCTGCATTCCTTCAAGATGAGGTATGCTGGTAAATAAGTCAATAACTTCAATCATAATAAAAGTTAAATCTTCCTTAAATAAACCACCATTGACATCACCAAGGAGATCCCATGAAACTCTTAAATATGTTTTCTTTTCAGCCATATATTCTTTAACTTTAAATCCACAAACTTAGCTAGTGATAAGGTTTTAGATCCATCAGATGAGACAATAGATTTGTTTTTGTATAGGTTGATAGGTCCATTGATTAATTAACTGATCCTCTGTCAAGCAGAGCCAATGAAGTGATCCCAGGGGTGCATTTTCTGTTACCCATCCACTAGTCAAGGTTTCTCTTGAAGAATGTCAGTTAGGGCCACTGCCAAATGTAGTTTGGAATTTTGTTCCAAAGCAAGGGGAGTATAGGTTCATAGGTAGGTACTAAAAAATAAACAGCCCTTGAACCCAGGACCCTATACACTGAAGTCACAGCAGTTAACCACTAAGCCATCATATCAGTAGGCTTTTTATATGTTTTTAAAGAGTCTTTTTATATGTTTATTCATTCATTAATATTTATGAGAATCATGAGTCATTTTATTGAAAGTTTTTATTGGTCAATCTGTTCATTAGTAAGATATTTAATCTGTCAACTTGCCTTAGACCCACATCTGATGAAGTGTTTGAAATGAAAATGCTGTAACTGTTTGCGTTTGTTTTACTTTGTGATTTATGCTTACATTACATTGGAGTTTAAAAGACCTCCGGCTAGTGTCCCTACTAACACAGAATGCCACATATAGGCATACACCTAAGAGCATGTATGAGACTGGGTATAGGGATAGGGATTCACCTGTCTCCTCGTAAACTAGGGTCTTTAGGATAATGACCTTTCTTGTTAGAAACCTCTGGGGACTTTCTAGTTGCTTGAGGTATTAGACAAGATATATGAGAAATGGGAATCGTACTGTATAATTAGCCTAATCACAGATGATTAGAAACAGATGATAACCTCTTTTTACCTGGATGATATGGATATAGATATTGTTTGTGCCAAATAGAATGATTTTCTGACAGTGTCTACATGGTCAAAGGAGAGGACATTATTAACCCAGATACCAAGATCTTTGACTACCTGGAATCTAAAGGAAATTCTAAAGTAAGCCTTCATCTCATGTGTCTGAAACATTGTTGTTATCTGGTTCCAGACAGCTGGAAAAAATCATGAAAAAGAAAACCTTCCACATGTCTCCAACCATGTCCTTAGTGTAGCAGCAGCCCCATACCTAATGTTGTGAGCAGTCATGTTGGGATACAGTGCCTCCTCAACTCTTTCAGCTAAACAGCATCCAGATCATGTAGGGCACAGAAAGTGAGGTTTATAATCCTGCATAAACATTTAACTACAACCAACAGTTAACACAAATCCCCATCTCAAAAAATATACGTCATGTTCTAGATGTGCCTGTCACCAGCCTAACAACAGAATTCTGCACCTATTGTATTTAGGCCAGATTACCATCCCAAATCCCAAGAAAGAGGGCATTTCAGTATTCAAGGAATGTATCACTGTCTTTAGGTCAATAGACAGTAAGCAGCATTTGCTGTGGGAAATATTCTTCATATGGATATAAGATATTTTGATGACAGCTGATATCTGATCTCTTAGCATCAGTCTATTACTGTGAACAGTCCTCAAATCATAAATACAGAAAACAAATTCCAACTGACTCAAATCACAAATAATCAATGGTGAAACCATAGCCAGATGGATTGTGGCATGAAACAACCTTGCCTCAGTCATAGCTGGGTTGAGCTAATGTCTCTCAGGTGTCATTGAATCAAGCATAGTATCCCAACAGTTTTCCAAATATGAGAAATCAGGCATAGTTTCTGCAGAAAAGAGGCAGTAAAGCTGAATATCATGAGCATATGATTGCTAGAAAATGTCTTACTTAACCATGATTTCCCATATTATCATCTGCGCATAGTAAATAACAAAGGAGGCAGAACCAATCCCCAGATTATGCCAGAATCTAATAGGAGACAGAAGACTTTATCCCTGATGCTGGGTATGGCCTGTTAAAATAGCACAAAAAACAGCCGCAGACATTTCTAAATTCTCTGCAGTGTGTCTGCAGGTAGTCAGTCAAGAGTATGTAATCCTCAGTGGCAAAAGCACAGACAGATCAGGAAAAAAATAACTGAATGCTATATTTCATTTCTCAACATCAGCAGAGCATTAATAAGTCACATACTGCCTCTGCACTATGCTTCGGTCTAAATCCAGATAGATGTGTGTCTATCAAGTCATTTGACAACAGATAGCAATACTGATGGGCATAGCCTACCTTCTCCATGATCTTAGCAAAGGTAAGATTAGACACGGTGATAATTCTACAACAAGAGTGCACCCAACTAAGGTTATCTAAGAATAGAGGTGTCCAGATCCTCCTTAAACCTTGGCTGAAAAATTAAGTGAATTATGAAGAAAATAACTGTTCCTAGTAGATCAGGATAAGTTTTAATTATTCTCATAGGAACAGACTTCAGATAAAAATGGTCAGCTGTATAGATGAACTGGAGTTTACATGTTCTCCTAGCATACATGCTCAAAATGTGCCCGCTAAAATTCCAAATAACTCATTGCTCACAGCCATCAGTACACAATGGGTACTTTCCAGGGGAAAATCACTTTATCTTGGCAACTTCATCTATAAAGAAATGTTGGCTTCCCCCCACTCAGTAGATGAAAAAAAAAAGATAATAAGATCGACATACTAGAACTCACAGTCTGCCAACAACCCAAAAAGTGTGTCTGGATAACTAATTGTGGCAGAGATGTCTTTAAATAGAAATCTGTGAATTTTTCAAAATATCTCAGTCTGTTGCAAAGCATTCATCTAGAACATATCTGTACTCAAGAAGGTTCAACCTACTTCATTGTACATTGATACTCTTGCTTATCATGGACGTTAAATGCACCTCATGTTCAAACCATAGCTTATGAAGTACCAGTAGTGTAGAGCAAACACTTACCAGGGTAACCTAATCCAGTGTTTTGACACTGGTAATTAAATAATTAAATGCCAAAATCAGCTTATCTGGGTCATATGCAGTGAATTCCTCTGGAAATTGCTACTGAGTTATTAGACTTTACTAGAATGCACTCCCAATAGATATCTACATGTCACTATCCCCAAATCTGGAACCCAACTCATGAGACACATAAGCCCAAAGTGGATCAGACAATTGCCAGAGAAAAAAGTGCCATAAACCTTATGCATAGGCCTGGTTGTAAAACTGAATCAGGAAATAACTTTTATGAAGTTGAAGCTCTCCACTGAGGTTAAGACTTCCATGATGAGTTTGCTGATCTACCTAGACATTAAAATTCCCCAAGACTAACCATCCTACCACTGTGGGGAAATATGAAGCGTATCAGTGAGGAGATGCAATTGCTTTTGCTGAAAAGCTCTGAGGTTAGCTGATGAATTGTAGACACAGATATTGCAGTTGCAGCAAAAACAAATTCAAACTTAGATTTTCAGCTACCCCCTCAGTTATCTCTTAGCCAAGAGGAGGCAAACAGCTACTGCACTGCCTAAGCTTCCCAATCTATCATTGCAAATGACTTGATGGCCTGATCGAATGCAGAAATCAAGACAAAGCCATGTGTTGTCATTCAAATATGTCTCAGTTATAAATGCTAAATTAACTGCTTGGAGTAAATCAGATCGAACATCCAGTTTACTCTTGACTGACCTGGTGTTATATAGCAACTCTTCAGACATTTTATAGAGACAGGTCCTACTAATTTGCTAGAGATTTGAAGCTGCTGCATGAAGTATTTGGACAAGTCAAAAAGGACCAATGTCTTCATGCAATTTCACCTTCAGATGGTGCTGAGCAATCCTGGTCTTTAAAAGATTGTATGGTTGTTTTATTTTCAAGATTGCTTTTGCAGATCTTGAACAGTTGTCTGTTTAGTAAACAAAATTATATTCAGTCATAGAATACAAACTGACATTTCAACTTGATTTAATGCTCACATTTGGCCTGTTTTATATATCCCTCACATTTCAAACACTGTTCTTTATGTGCTCATGCAGACTGTCCAGAATTATTCAGAAAGAATGAGAAAACTGTAAAACTAGATGAGACAAACCATTCTGTTCTTCACTGGGGTAATCACCCTGTAACCCACGAAGAGAACTTTTCCCCAATCTTTCCTGCATATCTGTAACCATCTGTGACACTGCATGTTCAGTAAACCAGGGTAAAAGCATGCTTTTTTTGTCCTCATTTGTTTCTGTTTTCTCATGCCAGTAAAACCAAAATTGTTAGATAGGACTTGATTCTCAGAAAAAAAATAATTGTCTAATATGTTTTTCAGACGATATTTCAGCATGCCCACTTACAAAATAACTCAGTTACAAAATAAGTGAACACCAGTCTATCTATGTAGGTATGTTATAAAAGAGAATGATCAATGCACATACCACAGGAACACTCATACAACAACATGGCCTGAATAAATATTTCATTGCCATACAGTCACAACTTGTGATGATATTATAATTGTTTAACATAAAATGGATGTGAATAACCCGATGCAATGGTGCTTATGTAACATTAGTACATTCATATAATGTTGCCACAGGAATTGAATAGCAAGTGATGTAACTCTATACTGTCCAATGACATTTGGAAGAACCACTGGCTCACCAGTGGAAGTCTTACAATTAGAGTGACAATTCAACTATGCTAACTTATTACATCATATGTATGTCTGTTAAACAGTCTCTGAGATGAAAGAAATAATGGAGGATTTAAACAATGTAAATGAACACATTAAACTGTGGTACACCCTATTTATGCATTACAGGCACTGAATGTAGATGTTGAACACATGAGCATCAGACAGCAGACAATACATGATGTACAGGATGAATGCACCGTGGTAGAAATGGAAGTACAATTGTAAGGTATGTTGTCATGTTTCACTTTAACTCAGACATCAAAGACCTTTGATGACCTTTATTGTTTAACATAATAAACAATAAGGGCATGAACCTTTATTATTCCTAACACAACTTCAATTCATTGGAGGAGAAAACATAAAATGACTATCCATAAGGAGAGCGTAACCACTCACCCTTTTAATAAGCAGCGTCCCCCATTTGCTTGCTTATCCTCATACTTACAAAGCAGCGTTCCACCATTCACCTTCAACATCTCTTCACGAACCCAAAACACCAAGTCCACACAGCCTCCACCATCAATCTTTCACCACTTCAAACTCCTTCCACCAGTTATCCGCCAGAGGGGCAACAGAAGAGGGGCAAGCCTGTTCCTTTTCTCCACCCACCAGCCCCAGAGGCTGTTCCCCCTCACACCCTACCCTCACTAAACAGTCCCTCCAAAAACAATGCCAAATTTAAATTAAATAAATCAAGTATGAATTCACTAAGGTGAACCCCATCTGTCCGAAACCACATAGGGTCCCCATCATCAAACTCACTGTGCAGAATAGTATGCACCCCCATCCCCTTTAACTGTTTAGCTAATGTAAAATTCACATACCCATGAGCCCTCTCAACTGCAGAAAACTACTTTGCCTCCCTCCAATCTAACCAAGGAATAATCTCCGACCAAACCAGACACACTGATGGATAAAGCTTCCTTAAAACTAAAAAAGTCTTCACAAATATGATGAACTAGCTGCCTCTTTGGAATCACACCCAAATCATTACCTGCTAGATGAATCAGTAAAATATGAGGTGAACCCCACTGGATCTGCAAAATCGTAAATACCTGGAGTAACTGGTTTTACTTCAACCCTCTAATACCATGCCAGGTAATCTTCCATCCGAAATGCTGCAAGCCCAAATCAGTGCCATTGCTCCAAACTGCATCCTGCCTAGCTGCCCAATACATGAAAGAGTGGCCTAAAATGATAATCCTTTTCCCTAAAAAAAAAAAAATTAACAATAACATAAAAATACTAATCCTTATTTAATATAAGACAAAAATGAGTTAGAAGACCACCGCTCCACCCTTTTAATGACTTTGGTTGAACTGCCTCCTTTCGCTAAGTCAGATGCCCTACCCATCCTAAAGGAATGAGTAGAAAATTTGTCCCCCCTCAAGGCCCACACTGACAAGGGCCCTTCTCATGACTAAATTGAACTGCCCACCCTCCCATTAATGCCCTACCACCTACAGATGTAAAGACTAATTCATTTGCCATTCCATCTCTAACCGCCTGCAATTTCCTTCTCATGCTACAGGACACATCCATTCTGGCCTAACTTTCCCCAAAACTATAGATGCCCCTTTACCTTCCTGATCTGTTTTAGGTGATCTCAACCTAATGTGCACTGCCTTTGGCAATATCAGAACATCACCCCTACCAACGACCTCAGTAACTCTGACACCCGGAAAGCTGCACAGTGCATCCATACACTAAATGTGCACCACATCACATATTCCTCTGAGCTTCTGCATACTCTGCTTAAACCTTGTAACAACATTCTTAAAATTTCTGTAGTCATCAGCCATCTCCTGTCCCTAGTTGGGCTTTACCCTCTATCATCATTCAGAAATCATGATCACCTTTTAAGAACAATAAAACAGACACAAAAAAACATTGTGTAACAGAAAACTATAAACTTTTGTTTTCTCTTTTTTATTGTAGCAGTAACTGAGACCTGGTTCAAGGCTCCAGAGAGCACCCCTGCAATGCCAGGCTACAACTCTTACCACACTTTTCGGCCACCAAACCAGGACCAAAACACTAAAGGTGGAGGAGTGTCTGTATTCACCAAGGATATTCACACCACCAGGCTAGTTGCCCATCACAATGCATCCGAAATTCTCCAGGTGCAACTAACACTAGGTAAGACTGCAATCCAAATTGTAGCTTGCTACAGATCCCCCACCATGCCCCAAGATTCTCACTACACCGTTCTAAACATACTGGGAAATATTAAGATACAACCAAACACCTTAATACTGGGTGATTTCAACTACCCTGCCATTAACTGGAAAAACTACTCATGTAAAAACACCTATGCCCAATGGTTCATGGAATTCATAAATTCCAACACCCTAGATCAACTAATCCATAGTCCCACCAGGGAAAATCGATGCTCCACACCTATGGGCACCCCCTTGTTGGTCAGGTCTGACCATAAGCTAATCACTCTTAACATCCACATCCCACCCACACTCCCCAGTAAGGAAACCTCCATAAAAAAATCTCCAAAGCCAACGTCATGCTACTCAAGACAGAAGTGACAAACTTCATGACACCCATGCAGATGGGAACTGAAAGTTCGACTGCTGAATCCTACAGTCAGGCACTGTATGAGCACATCCACTCATGCATGAATCGTGCCATCCAAAATAGAACCAAGATGCTCTCCTCCAAAAGAAGGAAGCCAATCTGGTGGTATCCTGCCATAAACAAACTTTACAACAAAAGGAAAAAACTGTTGCATAAAAAAGGAAAATCCCAGGATGCAAAAAACTCCCTTACCAGCCTCAGTAAGAAGCTGAGATCCCTCATAAAATCCTCCAGAACTTGTTATGAAAATAAAATTGCCAAAGATTACAGACAAGCACAAGGCATTCTATAACTATGTCAAGAATCTAAATGGCAATGCTCAGATCTGCTTTGAGCTACAACAGAATGGCATTAAGTATACTGATCCCAAAGATATTGCCAATATCCTAGCAGATCAATTCAGTGCCAACTTCACCCCCCTCTCACCCCCTAAACAGCCCGTCTCAGTACCAAAAATTGCCAAATTCTAGTAATAACAGAAACACAGGTAAAAAATGCACTCTCCAAAGCTAAAAATACAGCATCCATGGGACCAGATGACATCCCCGGTTGTGTACTACATGAACTACAAAATGAACTGGCACCTCACCTAAGTGTCATGTTTAATCATAGCCTCACGTCAGTCTTCATGCCCACTGAGTGGCGCACCTCTACAGTTATCCAACTCCATAAGGGAGGAGCTACCTTGGATCCTGGGAACTAATGCCTCATAAGTCTGACGAGCCTGATCTGCAAGGCCATGGAATGTATTATCATGGAACTTATAAACAAAGACAATGGCAACCTTGAAACATGGACCCTACCCAGTTTGGGTTCGTGAAGGGCCGATCTTGTTTCCTGAACCTAATTGACTTCTTTGTATCAGTCTCCAGAGCTGCGGACGAGAGTAAGGCGGTCCACACAGCCTATCTGGACCTTGCCAAGACCTTTGACACCATCCCCCACTCTGGAATCATAGATAGACTTACTAAGCTGGGCATTAATCCCTACATCACTCGATGGGTTGTCAACTTGCTTACTGATAGAACCCACACTGTAAAACTAGCCGACTCCATATCCATCTCCAGACAAGTGACAAGTGGCGTACCACAGCGTTCAGTCCTGGGACCGCTCTTGTTTGCCATCTACTTCTCTGAAGTACAGACCAACATTAAGGGACTCTGGCTAACAAAGTTTGCAGATACTGCAAACTGGGAGCCATTACTGAATCCCCAAATGATGTGGATACTCTACAAAAGGGCGTTACAGAAACAGATGCTTGGTGCCAGAGCCATGGGATTCAAGCTCAATGCCAAGAAATGTATAGTTATCCCCTTTGGGAAAAAGCATGTACCCACAAATTACCACATAGGTAGCAGTACACTAAACACTGAAAGTGTGATAAGAGACTTAGGGACACAGGTGGACAGTGGTCTCACCTTTGATAACCACATTGCCACAACAGTCATGAAATCCTTCTATGTGGCACACCTTATCACTAAGGGCTTTTCATCCAGAAAAAAGGAGGTCATTGTCCCACTGTACTCTTCCCTCATTAGACCCATTATAGAATACAATGACCCGTTTGGTATGTACCTCTCAAGACATCTGTGACAACTGGAAAGGCTGCAGAAATACCTCACTAAAAGAATCACAGGCCTAAAGCAGATGCCCTACGCTGACCGCCTTAAAAAACTCCAGCTATACTCTGTCTGTATGTAGTCATCCTTAGGCATTCAATGAAGTCCATGTAGGCGTAGTGAAAAGCCCTACATGGAGTTTACATGTTTGCATGGCGAGCAGCAGCGTTAATTGCATGTGTATGACACACACCAGGTTTAAACATAAAAAGCATAGTTTGGTAGCCAGCAACAGTGTTGTTGGCCATGAAACCAGCTAAAGCAGCACAAACACCCACATCTGTTTTCCTACTGGCAAATTAGGACTGTGGGATTATGCAGAAAGCCAGAGTGACTACCACTATAATTAATAAAGCAATGTATATCGTTCCAACACATTACATGAAAGTGTATACAGTGCTGAGGAGTGTGGTAACCTGCTCCAGACATACTGAATAAAAGTTGTGCAAATGATACAGACACTGCATTATAAATAAATAATCAGGGGAAGTGAGTTTATTAAAAAGGGACATACACATGAATTGTAGGAATGAACACAGGGAAAGAAGGAAGATAAAACATGGCAATGTACAGAAGATGAAGGCATGTCAATGAAGACAGTTGTAGCAGCAAAACTAATCACATATTTTCATGATATAATACTTACTGCACAGTGATTGTATATTTTGTGACTGTTACACAAGGTGACATATTGATGGAGAGGATTCTTTGTGACATAAGCACCCTGACATGAACAATGGACAGGACATATATCAGGGATGGTATATACAATAGGGGTAAGGTGCATATTGTGAAGCTGTTCAAAATGAGTTGCCTGAATATGAATGTAATGCCAGCATAGGTTTCAAACAAGCGGGCCACATAGGAACAGGTTCATGGACAACAGTAGACAGAAGCATGCATAATCATTGACAATATCACCATAATACTACCAGTAATCCCATGTCTTTGACATAACATATGTGATTGTGAGTGATCATAGATGGTTCTGCAACAACACACTTGTACAACTATTCTGATTTGTCAGGAATCTCTGAGAGGAATCAAGCATACTTTCCTCAAAATGTAACATCTGATGGAGGTATTACGAGGAAGACTATTACACTTGAATTTGAAATTATGAGCAATCATGACTAGTTGACGTGTGTGTGTGTGTGTGTGTGTGTGTGTGTGTGTGTGTGTGTGTATATATATATATATATATATATATATATATATATATATCTGTATATATATGTATATATGTATGTATGTATATATGGGTCTACTTTGAAACATCTAAAACCCGTAACATCTCATTTCATAACATTGAGACCAGAACATCTACAACCCAAAACATCTAAAACATATAACATCGAATTCCATAACATCTAACACTACAAATCACAAGAAAATAACATCCCCTCCACATATGACACTAAAACTACCAAACACACATTTTACTACATTTCTGCAGAGGGGAAGGCCCCCTGCAACCCTCCATGTGGGGGGCTCTGTCCCTCACACCCGCCGTAAATTAAATATACCAACTCCAAGATCGCACTACAGTGGGAAAAAGTTAATTTCCTAACTCCACTGTATCAAGCCCTACTGCAGAAACATAATAAAAAGTGTGTTTGGTAGTTTGGTGTCATTATATGTGGAGGGGATTATTTTCTTGTGATTTGTACTGTTCGATATTATGAAATTCAATGTTATGCGTTTTAGATGTTTTGGGTTTTAGATATTCTGGTGTCATTGTTATGAAATTAGATGTTATGGGTTTTTGATGTTTTGAAGCGGTCACATATATATAGATATAGATATAGATATAGATATATATATATATATATATATATATATATATATATATATATGTATATATATATATATATATAGAGAGAGAGAGATAGAGAGATAGATATAGATATACACATGGCACAATCCACGCTGTCACAAATGTAACCCATGCTATCAATGATGAAAATCAGTTTTGTATTTACTGTGTGCAGCACAGGAACACATATCACACATGCATCTTGTTTAGCACCTTTATGTGGGTACCATACCATCAACAAGTAATGTTTATACAACAAAAAAGAATACTTAAGTATGGCCAATAAAATGTGTGGGACCTCACCATGGCAAATGTGGCACACGAGTAATTCATCCCTGGAAAATGTGATGGGAGGTACTTAAAAATGGTGCATTGTACTCAGTTATTGGTGTGATGACAGCTGAGAACTATAGAACTATAATGCCCTTTGATGTGGATGTCCTGCACATGCTCACTATTTTGGTTACATATAATTGAGTAGTCACTGATGTGGGCACATTCCGGTGAACGTTGCCCATATCATCTACCTGAGTACACACATTAAATACCACTTGCATACCTGTCAACTGTACAGATTTTCGCAGAATGTCTAGACTTTTGCCTCATTATTTTGGCATGTTTCTCATAAAATTGTGATTTTCTGGAAAATAATTGGGAAAGCGTTGAGAGATGAAGTCAGAAAATAATGACAGCCATTTAAATTTCAGACTTTATACCCTTCAGAAAATTCATGCTAATGCAAAATCTGTTATTCTATCAACTTTCTAAGTTTGTAAGAGCAATATTTAAAAAGTGTCCCTATTTTTGGTCTTTGCCCCCCCCCCCATTATTATAGAGGTTGAGAGGTATGACCACTTGGTCTGCTCATAGGTTTGTGTTCTCTATATGATAATTAGCTAGTGCATTTGTTTTTATGACACAACTAATTATCCCATGATTCTGGTTCATCTACTGTGTCCCCATGTCTGTGGCAGCAATTCTTTATGTGTGTGTGTGTTGGTTATCCATAATTTACAGTCCTCCACAAAGCTGGTCAGTCTTGACATTGGAGACTTAAATGATGAACAGGGAAGGGCTTAGCACAGAGCCTTGGGGTAATGACCTTATCACTGGACTCTAGATATAGGTCACTTTACAATTTCAATATATTTAACTGTCACATATGTGATCCAGTGGTCTACCCACTTGGTGATGTAGATGTTTATGGCCACTTGTGACAGTTTCTCAGTAATACCTGACTATGTATATGTGTCAAATGCCTTGGCCAGGTCAAGTTTTGCAGAATGACAGTGTTGTCATCATGCATGCCCTTGATGACCTTCTTGACATTGAACAGATATAAAAAAAATCATGCAGCTTAAACAAATCACACATATGTTTGGTACACAGTTGCAATATTACCTGTACCCTTTTAGAAGGGGTCAAGGATGACTTGTTGTTCTACCTCACAGATGACGAGAGTCAGGATGTGTTTATAACTCCGTGCATCAGATAATGGTCACCCCCAATCAGAAGGATGCATGTTAATGTACACCCTTCTACAGGAACACAAGCTGTCTGGAGGCTGTGTTGAAGTATGGATACAACTGTGTCTGGTAGGTCATGTTTTGAGTCATGCTTTAGGCAACCTGTGATGTTGTCAGGGCTCATTGAGTCTATATTATTAGCCACAGAGAACACACAGATGAGCTGCCCTCCTTAGAATAAAAACTGAGTAATTTTTGCATGTGTACTTTGGCTGACTGTCAGTGGTGACAGGGGGGTGACATGTAAAACAAACTGTCAGCTACTGGATTGCCATTTTCCTCTGGTATGGTATGTCTGGTGGCATCCACATAGAGATCTGTGCTTAGATGTGTGTTCCCCTTAACATTGGAATAAATGATTTGTGTATAGATCTCCAAATGCACCCTTGGTCATTCATCACATTTCACACAGTTACTATGCACTCAATTGTACAACTGTACCCATGTCAAGTACTTATATCACTTGCACAACATATGCCTACATGTGTTTCATGGGCAAGCTGTGTTTGAGCAGCCTGATATAATATCAGGACACATTAGAGATTGGCTGTATGTGGCTTATGCAGAACATTTCATGACACAAATGCTAATAGTCACACAATGGTGCTGCTGACCACCTCAGTAATCCTTGGGGATAGCAACACAACTGCACATAAATGCAATGAATTTCACAAGGTTGCAGTTGTGTCAAAATGCATGATACATCAGTTGTGTATATCACAGCATAGCAACATGTGTATGAGACAAGACTTATGTGACCATGTAATTAATGTGAATTTATACTGATGTCTATCATAGAACATTTAATGTTCTTATGTAGACAAATCCACACCTGTGACATAATACAAGTGTCACTATGATGGCGGAATCTGAACTGTGTAGAAGATTGATCTGTTCCACTAAAAAACACATCCTTTAACAGTGTATCATACCATGTGAACAGTTCTCAGAAGGCATATTACTACAGTTGTTATAGAGGAAGCATATACTGCATTAGCATCAATGGCCGTCAATACATTAGTACACTTCACAGATTGTAAGACCCTCTTATAGCCATACCATACATCTACACCTCAATGCAGCACGTCAATGACAGCAACATTGACATGTCAACTGTTCAAAGGGTTGTAGAACAGTATTAGGCTAATGGACAACATTACATTAAATCCTAGCCATTATTATACCATGTAAAAAATCATATATCTGTGTTATGAAAGATAGTAAGACTATTGTATATGTGTATATTTGCTGGATTGCATTACATCACTGCCACTGTTCATGTGGGACATGTGCGCCACATGATGACAGAATTAGCAAACACACGTGCAATGCTCTTGAGATGGCGTGTAGAGGCTCAGGTAAGGACTCTGCTTCATGATGTGCATATGCATATTTGACGAGGACATCCTCCACTATTCTACAGGAAGGATGTCATGTAATCAGAGGAAAAAAAGAGGATGGTGGATACATGGGGTTACATGAAAGGTTCCCCAAGTGATAGGGAAATGAGTGATTCCAAAGGTCACACAATGACCAAAATGTACCACCAATCACACAAACACTCACACACTCACACACACACACACACACACACACACACACACACACACACACACACACACACACACACACACACACACACACACACACACACACACACACACACACACACACACACACACATGCATAACAGCAGCAGCAGACTATTCCTGATTTGAGTATTACACTTGTGTAGGTATAGAAGATGAATGCCATGCAATGTCACAGTACGCCACATATGTCTGACTGTAACACTTTCACCTTGCACTTTATGGAGTATGATAGCATCATTTAATGCTGAGGAGAACATGTTGTGAGGAGTGCAGGACATGGATCAGGAGTTACATCCCTGTGCAAAATTGTCTAAAAAAGTGATAGGTGTATGTATAGATATATAATTTGCCTGATGTGAGATTAGAACAACTTTATGTATAGGCAAAGCACCTTGCACACACAGTAGATAATGTTACTACCACTGCACAGGTTTATCGGAAAGACTGTCAGACTGCACTATATACAGTATGACATCATCACTGTATTTTACAATGATATGTTTGGAGTAGGGTTTGATATAGCTGTGGGCTCACATATTGTTGTAAAATTTACTCCCTAGTGATTGTGACTACATACACAGTTCACTGCAGTGAGAATAGAACCACTAGCTAAGTATTTACAAAGTGCAGTATTTAATGCAAGTGCCCCAACACAATTCTGGCTTTTATGTTGTCAGACAACACTTTATAACTGATGACATCAGCAGTGTCTGCTGAGAAGATGATGCTAATATCAGTATTCCACATGCAGGTGTAAAATGGTCTCTTAAATATCAACCAACAGAACAAATATATATACACACACACACACACACACACACACACACACACACACACACACACACGCACGCACGTGCACACACACCAGTTGACCACATTGAGAACAGGCCCCCTACTTAATTAAGTAGACCGCCTAGAGGCCTCAGTATTTAACGGAAGTGCCACAGCACAACTCTGACTTTTAGAGTGTCAGATGACACTTTATATGTGATGACATTAGCAGTGTCTGGTGAGAAGAGGATGGTAATAACAGTGTCTCACTAGTAGGTTTATGGTCTATTGAATGCAAACCAACTGAAGAATCACACACACCAGTTGATTACAATGAAAACATAACCCCTGCCTAAGAATGCTGAATGGGGAACTCTGTATTTAATGCAAAGTCTACAATTTTAGAGTTTTGGAAAACACTTTATAACTGATGACATCAGCAGTGTCTGGTGAGGAAAAGGATGGCAATAGCAATGTTCTACATGCAAGTGTAAAATGGTTTCTTGAATGTCACCCAACTGCACACACACCAGCTGACTGCAGTGAGAACAGAACCCCTACCTAGGTACACTGACTAGACAACTCACTATTTAATGCAAGCATCACAGCAGAAGTCTGAATTTTAGAGTGTTGGGTGACACTTTATAAGTGATGACGTTAGCAGTGTCTGTTGAGGAGAGGATGTTAATAGCAGTGTCCCACATGCAGGTGTAAAATGGTCTCTTGAACAAACACACACAGTAGTTGACCGCAATGAGAGCAGAGTCTGTTGAGGAGAGGATGTTAATAGCAGTGTCCCACATGCAGGTGTAAAATTGTCTCTTGAACAAACACACACAGTAGTTGACCGCAATGAGAGCAGAAACCGTAACTAAGTACACCAACTCGGGAACCCCGTATTTAATGCAAGCACCACAACACAAGTCTGACTTTTAGAGTGCCAGACAGCACTTTATAACAGAGGATGTTAATAGCAGTGTCCCACATGATGGTGTAAAACAGTCTCTTAAATGTCAACCAACTGCACACCCACACACACACACACACACACACACACACACACACACACACACACACACACACACACACACCAGTTGACCACAACCGCTACCTAAGTACACCAACTAGAGAACTCAGTATTTAATACAAGCACCACAGCACAAGTCTGACATTTATAATGCTGCATGTTTGAGAGAAGATGGGAGGCCTGAATTAATGGATGTGTAATCATGTGCAACTATCAAAACATTGGTACTCCATAGAATTGTACTGATTACTGAAGGATAGACAGTTGTGATTTTCTGACATGACACACACACACACACATTGACCACAATGAGATTAGAACCCCTACCTATCTGAGAACATCAACTATAGAACTCAGTACTTAATACAAGTGCCACAGCACAACTCTGACTTTGACAATGCTGCAGGACAATTTATAGTGGATGACATTATCACTGGATGTTTAAGAGAGTATGTTGGAAGGCCTGTATGAAACGGATGGCTAGTCATGTATGACTGTCAAGATATTAAAGTTCTGCATGTTACCAGAATGATGAGTATGAAAAGTGTAGCATTTGCTGTTGTGTTTCCAATGTGCAGGTAGGCAGCTTTACAAACTATATGCAAACAGCTGTCCATATTACTACAAGTATTGGAAAATCTGAATGTGTATTGTCAGCATAAAAATGTACATGGTATGTAAGAAAACTTTTTTATTTAGTTCTGTAGTGCAGGTGATATCTCTGGGAACAAGTTTTGAGAGACAAAGTTTCAAGTGTGTGGGTGCAGGTAACACATGACTACAGTGTAAATATGTGTGCTTTCCTTAAAAAGTGCCTTTCCTTTGGTTGTGTTTTTGCATCTACTTTCATGGGATAAAGACTAACTAGACAGTAAACATAAGTAATATATGCTAATGTGCACTTTCCATAGTGCACAGCTGAGCAGTTTGTTTGTGCAATCAATGGCAAAGTGTGGATGTGAGATACACATTTAAAGATTCTTACTTGAACTTGAAAATTACATGTTCATACTATATGTGGTAGACACATCTAACAGATACTATGATGTACATAAATAATTCATATTGGAAATATTGTGTCATAAATTGTCTAACCATGAAAAAGTATTTATACTGCTTTCCCAATCAGTGGGTACTTACAAAATGAGCAAATGTGGGAGTCTGCTTCATTGATAAAATTAAGAGATTTCTATTGGTTTGCTTTCCTCTGTGCAAACATGCTAGGTGGAGAGGTGTGGCAGTCAGCACTTTAAATAGTATTGAGTGTAAGAAACATACCTGCTGCTTATCTAGCCATGTGTAAGTACAGAAAGATAATTCTTTTGAGCCCAGATGATACAGGATTCAAATCTGCCTGTATTTAATACTTTTTAATGTGGTTGTTGTTCTTCTTTCAGCTTTTCCCGGTTAGGGGTCGCCACAGTGGAACTCCGGTCCGCTAATGATTGGCAGTAGATTTTTACTGTGCAAAGGTGCCAGCCCAATGCCCAACCTTCAATGAAGGCACGCCCATTCACACATGTCTTTCGAATGCCACTCGACCGTGGGGAGGATGTGCAGACACCATACAGAAGGTGCTCCAGCCGAGAATTGAATGGGAGAACCTCTTGCTGTGAGGTGACAATGCTACCGCTGCACCACCACGGCTTTTAATATGTATTCATAATCTAATGAAATAATTCTTTAATCTACTATAACTGTGTGTTTCCTTAGTGCACTGGGTTTAAGCAGCATTGAGTGGAGTTAACTGCACCACGTCATAGAATGGGAAGACCCATTCACTGTTGCTCAGCATTGGTGCGCACTGCAAAACTCCATACAGACACAGAAACAAAAAGTGAAGGGCTTCATTACAGAGCATTTCTCCCATGTGTGTAGTGTGTGATTCTTTTTTCTGACCAGATTAAAGGTGTTAAAATGGAGTATATAGGAAAGTGGTGAACTGGGGCAATTAGGGGGAAGAACAAAGAGAATGCAATATAGGAATATGCATAAGGGAGATAGGAACAAGCCATAGTTATCCACCTCTTCAACAGTGTAAAATGAAAATATGTATAGAATATTGTCTGAATTTGGATTGTCACCTCAATAAAGTAGGGGGACAACAACACAAACATGTTGGTAACCAATTGGGCTGAATCAAGTGTGTTGAGAAGACACATGTACAAAGTGGAGTGCTATGTATGGGATGATATTTTTTGGTGGGACAAGTGCCCATTTTTTTAATTTTAATTCAGTAAGAGAGGAATGTTGGGTAAGGGACGTAGGTATGTCAGGGTCATGTAAGTTGGGTAGGTGAGGAAGTGGATGCAGACAAACAGGACAAACAAGATAAGACACAGGGATGGTGAGGGACAGAACAGGTTGGGGGGCACCATGATTGGGGATAGGTAGGAGACATTGGATGCCCATGTCAATCAAACATGGAGACAGTGAGAATCTAGTCCTTACCTGTAGAACTGTCATCACTGTCACCTTACTCCACTAGATGCTGGAGTTCTTGATGTCTTTGCTTATGCACCATAATAGAGAGAATCCTCTCCATCTGGCAGAGGCAAGCACTAGTGCTCCTCATGACCTCACTCACCAAGCCTGGCATCTCCTGGTGGGTGACATAATCCCCACCTATGCCAATACTCCCAGAGGGTACCGCTGTACCAGCTGGTAAGGTAATGTTATCTGATGTGACTGTCCCAGGTAGTGCAGGGGCAGCAGAGGCAGTACTGCCAGGTTGGGTCACAAATGTGCTGGGCATCGGTGCAGGCACTGATGGAGTGGAGGCAAACTGAGCCACAGTGGTTGGCCTACCTCGTTGTACTTTTAAGCATTTTTTGAGTTGTCAGAAATTGATGACGTCAAAAGGTTGTGACCACATATATAAAAATAAAAAAGAGAGAGAGAGAGAGAGATAAGGATTGGGGTCAGAGAAAAAAAGAGATCATCTGTACTATCATATGTGACATACAATAAACTAGTACAATATAAAGAATGTATTTCTATTTTACATTTATACAATAAACTAGTACAATATAAAGAATGTATTTCTATTTTACATTTAAGTATACTTTTTAACAACTATGAACTGTAACCGATGATTGCTCTAAGTAATCTTTACAATTTGCATATATTGCACATATGCTTGATCAAATAATGCAGAGCAAGTTAGCAGTGGGACATGTATGCCATTTCTGTTGAAATTATTATGCAATATTTTGAAATGATTTTACTATATATTTGTTACTTGTGGTATTTGAACTCACATCTGACTACAGTACCAGAACTGACTTCTACAGTTGGCATGTGCTGCAGAATAAATCATGCATGCTTGATTTTACAGTTAAGGTATGCATGTTTAATATGGTATTACAAGTTAAGGTATGCATGTTTAATATGCTATTACAAGTCCCTCCTATTTGGAAAACCTCTTATGTAATTCCCCTACATGAAGGTGGCCCATCAACAGAACTTTCCAACTACCACCCAACTGCAATACTTTCACCACTGTCTAAAATACTGGTGAAGGTCATTCACATGCAGATTACTAATTACCTACATACTAACAAACTTCTAAGCAACACTCAGCATGGCTTTCGATCATACCATATATATCGACTGCTCTAATTTACCAATGCTGTCAACTATCACAGGAGCAGCAGTAATTATGTATACTCTATCTTCCTGGATGTATCAAAAGCCTTGGATATGGTTTATCATAGTAAACTATTAAATGTTCCCTCCAAACTAAATTTCTGAAAATCTACCCTCACCTGGTTCCAGGATTGCATTACTGGATGCCAGCAAGCAGTTTCTTGGCACCATACTTTATCACCCCTTCTACCAGTGACTATAGGTGTCCCTCAAAGCTCAGTCTTAGGCCCACTACTATTTTCAGTATTTACAAATAACCTCCTTACCTCAACACCACAAGCCTCCCTCATTCAATATGCAGATGATTTGACAGTGATATGCGCTGCTTCCTATATTCAAGAACTTTAAAACCTAACACACCACTCCTTTCTAGCAGTTGAGACCTGGCTTAAAATCTCTCAATTAATTTTAAATCCACCCCAAAAAACAAACTTATGGTTTTCCATCCCAATAAATCAGACCCACCTACTAATACCTTCAACATTATATCACTAAATAGCACCATCATCTTCCCATCACCATAGGCCAAATGTTTAGTTGTTGAAATTGATTGCAACTTGAAATATTATCTTCATATTTTCCAAACAGTAAAAAAAGTACACAAAAAACTCAGTACATTGTTTAGGAACAAGCACTACTTCACTACAAACACTAAAACTACCATTGCCCAGTCTCACTTAATCTCCACACTGCTGTATGCAGCTCCCATACTCACAAATCTAAAAAAATCTGAGCTAGCAAAACTTGAATCTTGTTATAACAAAATTGCCAGATATGCTACAAACCTACCAGCTAGAGCTCACCATTGTATATCACTCAGGCAACTCAACTAGCTAGAGCATCCCACCTCCTTCACTACATCCAGTTAACCATAGCCCATAAAATACTCTACAAACCTGAGAAAACACCTACCCTACAAGTATTTCTTCAGCAATATGCCACTAACAGAACCCTATGGTCCACTAACAAACATCACATAAAAATCAATATAGCCAAAAACCAAGCTGGAGATTTCTCTTCTCAAATTATATGTGTAAAATCTGGAATGCACTACCAGAAAACATTACAATGGTTACATCATTAGCCCAGTTTAAAATAATACTAAAAAGCCACTTATTCAATAAATGGCTGTGTCCTTGCTCTGCACCAGACTAACCTCTAACTCTGACTATGCTACTACTTTGTTTCACTTACTGACAAATCCATACCCTCTATCTATTCTGTTGACTATGTCTCTCTGCAAACTAACACTCCATGGTACTATAACATTGTAGAGCTGATGGCATATTAAGACCTGACAGTTCAATTTCTTAGTAAACTGTTTTCAGAATTTGTGTAATTGTCATATTGGTCTATTTTCTTATACAGAAAGGTTTAATGAGGAAATGTCTCTCTACTTATTGTTTAGTCTTCTGATTCTATCGATTAGGTTAAGAATTACTGTGTATTAGCTTAACTTCTGATATTCATTAACTAGTCTGTATGGATTACTGCTTGTCCAAACTGTATCGAAATAGTATTTTAACTTCTGTGCCCTGTATATTCTACTTATATATTGTATTTCTCTACATTTCAATGTGGAGCTTTCCCCACCAGGCCTCCAATGAAAAAGGAAATTTAGGCAGTCAGACTTTCCTGGCAAACAAATGTAAAATAAAATAAAATAAATAAATATTACTGTATATAAGAGCAATACTTTAGATAAAGTAATAGTTATGTTGTATTGCATACATACTCCTTGCTTCCCTCACTTTTACTAAATGCTTAACATGGGCTTCCCTGTTCACAGTTATCTCCTGCTTGGCTGTAGAATGTAAAGGAGAAAAGAAGAAAAGAGCTATTTGCATACCAGTGTTGCCTAAATTCAGTTTTCTATGTAATTTAAATTACCTTTATCGGTACACAGACACAACAGAGGATGTCAGTAGTCATAAACTCAGCCAGCCAGTTGTTGATTGTATCTGGCTTGTGCTTTTTGAGGTAATTTTAGTGCTGCCTGCATTGCTCACCATTGCATGGAATTCCATTCACACTGGAGACACCGGCCAGACTGTTCCAAGTCTCAGATTTGTTTTGAGAACCAGTATAGTCCCTCTGTAGTAGTCTTCAGCTGTGACACTTTACTAGAGTGCAATAAAAATTTTGGACTCCTCGACACCCCACCTATGAGCCCTAAATTGGGCAGCTTCTCTTCTACCTCAAGACATGTCCACTCAGGGCAAACAGCAACAGTTAAGATTGTTTTCCCACCAATTCATCACATTTAATGCTAGTGCACAAACCCAAACGACCATGCCAACTGAGTTTGCATGACATTAAGAGGAGAGCAACAGTGCCAAACAGAAAGGGAAGCAGTTTTTGAAATTGGAAGGTTAATTTCACAGTTGGCATTACTTTGTGGGTTGGTTGCTGCTGTACCCGTTAGTTGATTTAACTTTGCAGACATGTATTTGGAGTATAAATTATATGATCTGGCACATTTTTGGGTGTCTTTATACCCTGATAAAATTAATTTGTCAAATGTGGGATTCAAACCTATGCAGCACAGAAAAAAACATATTCTTCCACATAAGAGAATTTTCATCCTTACCACAGAAGTTCTTGCCAGACATGCTCATTATCTATATATACATAGATATGAGTGAGTGACGGGTTAACCATGTATGTGTGTGACCTGACAAGTTCTGGTTTATACATTCATGTATGAGTATCACTGAAGTCTGAAGTCCATCCAAGGCCAGAAAAGACAATTATAATTACAGAAACATAACTGTCAGTATACTCTCAGTCACGCATATAATTCATATGAGCTCCAGTGCTATACAGACTTATGTTTATTTGTAATTATGTTTACATTATTTTATTTTTATAAAAGTGAGTGGACAAGCATTTTATGCTATTTTTATATGCAAAGTAAAGTGGATCATCAGTAAGAAAAACTTCACATTTACTGGATTAGAACCCAGGCTCACCTATACTATAACCCTTAATTTACAGCTGCTGCAACAGGAACAACTAAGCAGCAGCTGTATATTTTCACATTCATTACTCTGTATGTGTGCTGACTGCTGTGCAATGCCACTTAACGTGTTTGCACTGTGGCAAACCATAAAAGACACAATGTATCTGTTTTTGAAATTGTATACTGTCCGCTTCTTCTGTCGACCATTAGACTTAGTTTTCATGAAGGTAAGTGACAAGCAAATGGGATAGGATAGATCACCTTGTTTTATCCTTCTAAGCAGTGTTTATTATGTTTTATCTTTAAAAGGCAAAGGTTGGACTTAAACCATCATCTACAGATATGATATACTGTGTGGTTCATCGTGTTAGCCAGATGTGCTACACTAATACTTGCTTCACAGGTATAATTTCTGTATTCTTTATCATAAAAGTACATTACATGAAATTGATGTGACTTATCTGTTTCACAGTGTTTGCACTAAATCATTTGCCGTGCAAATAGTAACATTCCAAATAAATATTTAAATAAATAAAACCATAAGCAACATTACAGAATAAATTTTAGCAGACATTAAACATTTTTACACAAGTCTGGATTTGAGCTGTCATACCAATAAACCTACAAAACAAAGTAAGGGTGTCTAGTAACTCTTTGGCACAGAAACAACTTTACAGCAGGAATGCAAATCATTGTACATACAAGCAAGTCTCATTTCATCCACAGTATTAATGAGACATATAAAACTTGTACACTCTCAGTTGTTTATACATGTGTCAATTGCATATTTAGTGCAATGACTGATCACACATTTATTTATTTATTTATTTAACATTTGTTGACTGGAAAAGTCCAACTAGGACAGAGCATATTTTCAGTGGAAGCCCAGGGAGAAATTCTCCAGATCCATATCTTTAGAATATGGGAGGAAACCAGGGCATATGGAGAAAACCCATACAAATGCAGGGAGGACATGCAGACTTCACATAGAAGGCATCCTAGCCAAGAACTGAACCAGAAAAACTATTGCTGTGACATGACAACATTAATCACTGCACCACTGCACTGCCCTGGGTATGTATATTGTTTGCAGCAATGCAGCTCTGTTTTCTCTTTGTACTGTGTTCATTCTTCTCTTATCTGAGCAGTGATCTCAGACATGCAGTCTGTAAGGCATTTTGTATCATTGTCCTTAAAATATATGAGAATATTAAATGACAATAATATACAGTTTTCAACAAAGGCAAGGGAGTTTGGATATAGTGAAATGAAACTGAGAAATGTATGCTGTTCACTTCCATTGAAAAGTTTGCTACAATTACGTCTACATTTTTGTAAGTGTATCCTGGCTGACACACCCAGTGTAGGGAAAGGAGTCTGACATTGTGTATTCCTTCTCCCTCCCACTAACCATTCACCGTTGCAATCCATTAGCAACAACCACTGAGGTAGTGCCCACACTATGTTTACATCTGCTACATAAATACAAAAGTTTGGGATTCAGCAAAACTAATGAGTTCACACTTCATTTCCATCTTCACTGTGCTGAGAGGCGTGAGTCTACACCATAACAAGGTAAATGTGTAGCAAGGGAACTTGATGTTTGTAGAAGATTGATATTCCTTTAGAGTTATCTGCACAGAAGGTTTCTTGATTTGCATTTATCAGGTGCATGCTAGATTTGTTCACATGTTATGAAGAGAACTGTTTATTATATATATATATATATATATATATATATATATATAGTTTCACTGCAGAATCTCAAATTACTGAAAACTCACACTTCATATGGTTGAGACCATATGATCGAGTTTTCAGAAACTTGAAAGTCTGAACTGAAATAAAAAAAATATCCAAAGACATCTTTCTGCAGGGTGGGGGGCAAGCTCCTCTGCACCCCTACAACCCCCCTACTTAAATATACCAACTCCAAGATTGGGCTAAAGTGGGGAAAAGGGGAAATCTCCCATTCTGCGCTGTATGCAGATGCTCATAGTGTAATCACGGAGATGGTATATTTAAGTAGGGAGGGTGCAGGGGGGCTTGCCCCCCTGCAGAAACAATGTCTTTGGATATTTTTTTTTATTTCAGTTCAGACTTTTGAGTTTCTGAAAACTTGATCATATGGTCTCGACCATATGAAGTTTGAGTTTTCAGTAATTCGAGATTCTGAAACTATATATATATATATATATATATATATATATATATATATATATATATATACACATACAAATATATATATATATATATATATATACACACACACACACCCACACACACACACACACACACACACACACACACACACACACATATATATATCTGCATTAGTGGATTAAACTATTATCTGTTTGCACTTCTTATACGTCACTCTTGGCAAAGGTATTTTTCCTGTGGATTTACTTCCACAGATAGACAGCCTTATTAACTGTAGTTACAAGTGTTATTGTTAAAACTGGTTACCTTACAGTCTTCTCTATCTTATTACTTGGCAATTTAAAATACTACGTCGCAATGACATAGGGGTGTTATGCATCTAAGGTGGCCCATAGACACCACCAGGGCATTGCTGGGCACAGTGAGACGTTTCTAATAATCATATTCAATTTACTTTTGTGTTGTACCTGTGTACACATTTTGTGAAAATTGTGTGGAAAGTATTTATAACAGGTGAATTGTGTGTTATTCCTTGGATTCTACAAACTGTCATTTAACTGTTGTTTTGGGGGAGGGGAATCCATGTACTATTTTTGTGTTTCCACATCACAGGTTGGGTTTCTAAAATTTTCCTTTTGTAACTGTGTAGTCATCCTGGTATTTCCATAGGTATGCAGGTGAACTTGTATGCAATCAGTGGCATGTTGTTGCATAACATTAGGAGTTGATATGGTATCCTGGATGCTGGTGCCTGTGATATCCCCAGCATATGCCCTCTGGCCACTGAAAGGTTCATGTAGCTAAAATTCTAAGTGCTACACATACCTTAGCCTCTACAGGTATTGGATCCTCTTGGTTTGCTCTTGCACTCATGTGTGGATGACAGCAGTTGCAGAGTCCCTGTAATTTGTCTCTATCCACCCTGTAGCACTTTACAATTTCCACATCATGCAAACCGTGGTAAGTTAATAGGGATCTAAATACCGTTTCCTTGTTGACCAATGTCTATTTGCAGCAACAGCATAGACTTGTCCCTGTCTCACATACATATGTATAACAGCAACTGCAGCACCTAACATTGTTTCTGTGTAAAGTACCTTCTGTGGCTGTATTCCAGTAGGTTTTGGAATTTACAGGAAAAACATACACTGATTATGCATGATTGCTTTATAGCTTGTTTAATAGCTCCTCCATCTTGAATTGGTTGATTAGCATACGATTCAGCTGCTTATGCTGTAATTAGGATACCACAATGTTTACTTTGTTGGTGTAGCTCTACACATCGTGTAAATCCACTTAGTGAATACAAAACAGTGGGCTACTGCAAATGAACCGTAAAAAGAAGGTAAAAAATGAAAGACATATTGTGAATAATTTCAATGGGATTTCTAAATAAAATTCAAACAGTGCTTCATGTGCCTTATTTATCTGCATTATCTTTAGTTACACCTTGTACCACAGAACTTGACATCTGTCAGGTGCATTTACTAAAGTGGATATGCACCCCGATGTGATGGTGGAGGGCGGGCAATGATGCCAGGTGTGTTTGAGCTGCCTATATCAACCAAAACTAAGTTTTCACTTTTTACCTTAGGTAGTGAACCCTTTGCATCCTGCCAAGGAAAGAGCAAAGAGCCAAGGGAAAAGACAGTGGTCCAGGGAAGTAAATAGTGTGGGAAGAAATAGCCAGGGAATTGTTATGGCTAGGCTTGTATAGGCCCTAGGGCTGATAGCCTAGTACCAACTTATGAACCTATGAATCTATGACATTATAAAAAGAATGCATGGTTGGCATAGAAATTACAGAAAATAAAGTAAAATGCATGTGTATATGTAGCAATGACCAGAGCAAGATGTGCATTCATAGGTAGGTACTAGGCTATCGGCCCAAGGGCCTACGTAAGCCTAGCCAACAAGGTTCCATGGCTTACGCCACCCAAGAAAGTTATTTTTCTGTGCCACTATTGAGCAGAGACACAGAGGTGATCCCTGGGGTGTATTTCCTATTTCCCATCTACTCATCAAGATTTTTCAAGTGAAAAATCCTTCCTTCTCACATACCCTTGCAATATCAGACATGTACTTTGTGAAACACATTATCAGACTTGTAGTTAATGAAGATAATGTGAAAGTGGACAGATTAATGATTACATATTGTTAACAACACTAACAATGGTTGATTTTTATATAACAATGCAAAGGTATGACAGAATGTGATTAAATGTGTTTAGACAATCCTCTGTAAAAGTATCATGTGTGCAGATTCAGGCTATGCATCAGATATCCCTTATCTGTAAGCTCACTGCACTTATTTTTAATTATTTATTTATTTATTTTATTTTATTTTACATTTGCTTACTGGGAAAGTCCAACTGGATATATGTCCATTTTCAGCGGAGGGCCAGGGAGAAAAGCTCCAGTAAGCAGAGTACAATTACAATAGGAACAATAGAAACAATTAGAGGTAAGTATAATTTGCAGTTTACAGTAGGGTTACAAACATAGATAAAACATAGTTGACAAAATCAGATCAGACAGCTTATGTTTCAGACAATAATACACGTATTTGTGAGCTAAGTTCCTTCAAGCATTCATACACTTATTAGAGTCTGTGATTGAAATTCTTAGGGAGAATTTGCAAGATCAGCGGATGGTGGTTATTCAGGGTTTAAGCAGGGACATTGCCAATGCAGTTGGAAGTGTAGCTTGAGGCTTTTTTTTGAACTGGGTTAAGGAGGATTGGTGAGTAAGTTCAGCAGGTAGCAAATTCCAAGTTTTGCCTACTGAATTGGTGAATAGAGAGTCCCTAGCCACATTTATGTTGTTTGCACAAGCAGTTTGTCAGCAGAGCATAGTGACCTCAGTTTGCTGTATGGTTTGATGATCTTATTTAGTGCTGGTGTTTTTTCGGGTTGTTATAGGATTTTGTGGGTTATTATCAGTTGGTTGTATCGGAGAAGACTGGGCCATTCAAGCCATCCTAGTTGAGTTAGGTTGATACAATGGTGGGCCCTAGAGTTAGTACCTGTAGCAAATCTAGCAATATGGTTGTAACAGCTAGCAAGTTTGGTAAGGGTGGCATGATTCAGGTTAGTGAAGAGGGGGGTGGCATAGAGGAGGGTAGATAGTAGGTGGGATTGAGCGATAGTGGTTCTTGCAAAAGGAATGAGGAAATGTTTGATCCTGTATATGGAGCCCAGTTTTTTGTTGACAGATTTGCTGGTTTGATTGACATGGATATCATATTTTAGGGCGTTGTTGACTGTGATGCCTAGGGGTTTTGTGTGAGTATCTCAGGATATAATTGTGCTATTGTTGGAACTTATAGTAAAAAATGGTGAAGAGGATTTTTAAGTGAGGGGAAAAGATGAGCAGTTTAGTTTTGATGGGGTTTAATAGAAGCTGACAGTTTGCAAACCATGTTTCTATATCATTGAAAGTATTCTGGGTTAGGGTCATAAGCTCAGTTGAGGAGGAGGTGATACAGATTAATGTAGAGTCGTCAGTGTATTGGATGCAGGTGGCCTTGGTAGTGATGGTGGGTAGGTCATTGATAAAGACTGAGAAGAGTAGTGGTCCTAGTATGGAGCTTTGGGGGACTCCCAGAGTAATGGGTAGGTGTGTGGATAGGTACCATTCTTGCACCATCCTTTCACCTATTTCACCACCTCACTCTTAATGTATCTCTAACACTATTCCCCTGCCTCTTCTACCTCTTCCCTTCCTCTAGCTCCAACCACTCTTAATTCTTACAGTCTCAAAACAACCTACCTGTCTAGTCTGTCTCCTAGACTCTACCTCCCCTACATCTCCTACTAGCCATCCTTACTTTCATTTCTTATTTCCACACTCCTATACAACTAGATCCTACCCACTTTAAATAAGCATCTTCCTAACTATTAACTCATTTTGCTCTAAGCAGCTTAAATAATATTGTAACTAGTCACATTTACATCAGCTAACTGTTTAAAACCTTGTTTGTAACAACTCACATACTTGTCTGCCAATTTGTTAATACTCTGTATAATTGAATTGCCTGAGGAGCTTTTTTTCTCTCCAGGTCTCTGCTTGTAAGATCCTATAGCTGATTGTTACTACTATGTTACTAAAATTTAATAAATTGTTTTCTAGTCTTGAGGAGCTTTTCTCCCTGGGTCTCTGCTGAAAATGAGCCAAAAGCTCAGCCAGACTAACCCGGTTAACAAATGTAAAATAAATAAATAAATAAATAATAAAACTGCTTGTTGTCTATCAGACAGGTAAGATTAGAACCATTTAATTGAGCTACTGTTCAGTGACAGTTCCTTCAGGGTACGGAGAAGCAGTTGGTGACTGACTATATCAAAGGTCTTATAGAGATCTAGGAAGAGAGCTGAGATAAGTTTGGTATTGTTATGATTGATGCTGATAGAGTTAGAGAAGGATAAGAGGGCTGATGTGGTGCTGTGGTGTGGCTTAAAACCATGCTGGAAGTTGGCCATTAGTTTATTTTGGGTGAGATAGTGCATTAATTGGTTGTGGATGCATTTTTTCCATAATTTTGGCCAGTGGTGATAGTATGGCTATTGGTCAGAAGTTTGAGAGGTCTAAAGAATCCCCTCCTTTATATAGGGGAATGATATGAGAAACCTTCCAGAAAGAGGGGAAAGTGGCTTCAGTCAAGGTGCGGTTTATTATGATCGAGCCACAGAGATGGTGCACACTTATGCTGCAGAAAAAGTTACCTTCTAGATGTATGTTCCTCCCTGAGAACAATCCAGAGTGTTGACAAGTGCAAAATGCTGCCTGGCTGGTTTGTGCTACCTATAACATATTGGTATGCCTTCTGTGTTCGAAGAGAACAATGCTTTTGCTGGATCAAATAACTTAACCGACGCTGAGATCGGAGTTCTCGGGGACAATAATATTTTTCAGCTTGTCCTCACATTAACAAACAAAGCTCAACTGCAGGAAGCTGTTGAGAAACTACAACATCCGAAGGCACACTACTCTGAGGTCAAAGGGAGCCGACAAGACAGTGTTGTGGGTGAATCGTCATCAGGAGTGACAAATCGAGGCTCTAGGGGAAACATGGCGATGTTAACGGCCATGACCGGCTCTATTCTTTGTGGACAGAAACCAACTTCAGAGACTGTGGGGCATAATGTAAATAGATTCCAGGACTGGTTCAATAGTGACTTTAGGTTGTTCGACGTTCGCACAGAAGACATGAAGGAGAATATGGACAAAAAAACTCAATGATTTAGAACAATCGCTTTGTAAGGTACGTAACTTACAATGCGACAATGCATATTTAGCAGAATGCATTAAAAACCGCAAAGTACCTAAGGGATTAAGGGTTTATAAATTCCCTAATGGACACAAAAGGGGACAGAAAGAATGTGATGAATTATGTGAAATGTTTGACCGTCGTGGGTTCGAACTCATGGAATTTATTATTAAGTTAAACAATAATAAGGTCAAAGAAATGCTTGTTGATACTGAAAAATGTATCAAAGCTATTTTAAATGATGTTCATTTTAACAATGTTTCTGTGAAATATAATATGGTTTTTGACAAAGTTGAGGAACAAGTAGAAATTAATATTGAAAGGAAAAAAAGAAAGTTAGTTAGGGATGAGAATGAGTATAGAAATCAAACAGCTTACCCCTTCCAAAAATCTTACTTTGGTGAAGGTTATGAAGGAGACAATAGGCAGGAGTCACGATGGTTTGCACGAAGTCTAAGAGTCGTGTAAGACTCCATGCAGCCATTGCGATCCAGGAACAGCCCGAAATCCCATGTAAGAGACAGCTAAAATGACTCTTACATGGACAGGGTGTGGATATGGTAATCACCCCACTTGCAGCCGAAAGGCATGCAAATGAGGTAGATTAGCAATCCACGAAACTGAAACCAGCCTGTGTAAGAGTCGTGTTAGGTGCAGAAATGTACTCAGTTGACAACTGAGTATGTTACTGCAAATAACACAATGGAGCCATGACAGCTCCAAATAAAGTGTGCAAATGTTTCAGTCAGCATGCCAATGGCCAAATATGTGGCCATTGGCATGGTAACCCGATGCAAACATGAAATAAAATATTTTTTTTTCGGAGATCGGCGATGCTTAAACGCAGCGCAGCCCTGCGCAAACGGGCTGCACTATATAAAACAGAAAAATAAAGGTTGGAAACCCACAAATGTGGGTTTTATGTAATGCATGGATTTGCAATACAGGGACTAGCAGACCAAAAAAAACATGGCCACCGTCTAGTGGTTGCTAAGGGGGAAGCTGAGTGTAAGACATGTAACTAAGCATTAGTAGGCAATCCTATGTAAATGAGTGGTAGGATAGTGAATCACACTGTCACATAGCAAATGAGCACATTCCGTGTAGTGTAAGAGTTAGATAAGGGGGAGTAACAGAGTAGGAGATAGGTGACATCACGGTGGGAATGTCAGGAAGAAATCAAGCTCATTGGAGCAAAGTGGTATGTGAAAGATGTCAATCACACAGCATAAAAAGAGGAGTGTCAACAGATAAGCATGGCAAAGTCAAGAAATGGAAGGCGTACACTGTGGCCAACACCAAAGTTTCTTGCTGTGCATGCTTGTGCACGTGTGCGCGCTGGGAGCCACGAGTAAGACAGAGTGCACGCGTGTAAGGCAGAGTAAGCATGCAGGAGCCTGTTTAAAGATCTGTAAACCTGTTTGCACTGGTGTGCACGCATTTTAACCCGAATAAGCAGATTATAGTCCGTGAAAGCATGTGTGCATGCGTGGTAGCCACTGTGAGCGTGTTTTCGCTGGTATGCGCGCTGCTCCCCCCTGAGGAAACAGAGAGGAAAAAGGAAGCAGAAGAAAT
>NC_056741.1:665171685-665199185 GCF_019279795.1 Protopterus annectens | reverse complement strand
CTACACATACCTTAGTCTCCACAGGTATTGGTTCCCCTTGGTTTGCTCATGCTTTCATATGTGGATGACAGCAGTTGCAGAGTCCCTGTTGTTTGTCTCTATCCACCCTGTAGCACTTTACAATTTCCACATCATGCAAACCGTGGTAAGTTAATAGGGATCTAAATACCCTTTCCTTGTTGACCAATGTCTATTTGCAGCAAAGGCATAGACTTGTGCCTGTTTCACATACATAAGTATAACAGCAACTGCAGCACCTAACATTGTTTCTGTGTAAAGTACCTTCTGTGGCTGTATTCTAGTAGGTTTTGGAATTTAAAAGGAAAACATACACTGATTATACATGATTGCTTTATAGCTTGTTGAATAGCTCCTCCATCTTGAATTGGTTGATTAGCATACAATTCAGCTGCTTATGCTGTAATTAGGATACCAGAATGTTTACTTTGTTGGTGCAGCTCTACGCACCGTGTAAAGCCACTTAGTGAATACAAAACAGTGGGCTACTGCAAATGAACCTTAAAAAGAAGGTAAAAAATGAAAGACATATTGTGAATAATTGCAATGTGATCTCTAAAGAAAATTCAAACAGTGCTTCATGTGCCTTATTTATCTGCATTATCTTCAGTTACACCTTGTACCACAGAACTTGACATCTGTCAGGTGCATTTACTAAAGTGGATATGCACCTGATGTGGTGGTGGAGGGCAGGTAATGATGCCAGGTGTATTTGAGCTGCCTATATCAGCCAAAACTAAGTTTTTCACTTTTTCCCTTAGGTAGTGAACCTATTGCATCCTGCTAAGGAAAGAGCAAAGAGCCAAGGGAAAAGACAGGGGTCCAGGGAAGTAAATAGTGTGGGAAGAAATAGCCAGGGAATTGTTATGGCTAGGCTTGTATAGGGCCTAGGGCGGATAGCCTAGTACCAACCTATGAACCTATGACATTATAAAAAAAAATGCATGGCTGGCATAGAAATTACAGAAAATAAAGTACAGCGCATGTGTATATGTAGCAATGACCAGAGCAAGATGTGCATTAATAGGTTCATAGGTTCATAGGTAGGTACTAGGCTATCGGCCCAAGGGCCTACATAAGCTTAGCCAACCAAGAAAGTTATTTTCCTGTGCCACTGTCGAGCAGAGAAGCAGAGGTGATCCCCGGGGTGTATTTTCTATCATCAAGATTTTTCAAATGAAAAATCCTTCCTTCTCACATACCCTTGCAGTATCAGACTTGTACTTTGTGAAACACGTTATCAGACTTGTAGTTAATGAAGATAATGTGAAAGTGGACAGATTAATGATTACATATTGTTAAAAACACTAACAATGGTTGATTTTTATATAACAACGCAAAGGTATCACAAAATGTGATTAAATATGTGTTCAGACAATCCTCTGTAAAAGTACCATGTATGCAGATTCAGGCTATGCATCAGATATCCCTTATCTGTAAGCTCACTGCACTTTTTTTTATTTATTTATTTTATTTTACATTTGCTTACCGTCCGACTGGATATATCTCCATTTTCAGCGGAGGGCCGGGGAGAAAAGCTCCAGTAAGCAGAGTACAATTACAATAGGAACAATAGAAACAATTGGAGATAAGTATAATTTGCAGTTTACAGTAGGGTTACAAACATAGATAAAACATTGCAAAAACCAAATAGTCCCTGCTAGATGAAGCACCTCCAAAGAAGAAACGAATGCTCAATTGTAAAAACAAGAAGGTGCACCATAAGCTGCAAAACATGAATAAAACTCTTCTCCTTGATGTATAAACGCACTTTATTGTAAAAAACAATAAAACAGCTGCAAAGTAAGCGCTTTCGTGTTATAACAAATGCTTCATCAGACATGAAAGCACTAACATAAACTCCATTAAATACATTATACTGATGTCACTTTCCAATTAAGAACAGCAAATCAGATCAGTGATATTCAAGCACATGCACCTGACCAATTAAAACAAACATTAAAGCTTATTAACAATATTAAAACTTGGTATATAAACTGATCAGGTTAATATACAATATAAAATTAATGTCTAAGAGGTCTGCTAGTTAAAAATGGCTTTAAGGTCACTCTATCATTTAGACCAAACCTATGTGCTTGTAGTTTTAATATCCATTTAGCCTCCCTTTCCTCTGTGGTGTTTCTGACATTGCCTAACCGGCTAGTAGTGGATACCAATTCCAAAACCTGAAACTTGAAGCTATGGGAACTAGCAGACCTCTTAGACATTAATTTTATATTGTATATTAACCTGATCAGTTTATATACCAAGTTTTAATATTGTTAATAAGCTTTAATGTTTGTTTGTTTTAATTGGTCAGGTGCATGTGCTTGAATATCACTGTTCTGATTTGCTGTTCTTAATTGGAAAGTGACATCAGTATAATGTATTTAATGGAGTTTATGTTAGTGCTTTCATGTCTGATGAAGCGTTTGTTATAACGCGAAAGCGCTTACTTTGCAGCTGTTTTATTGTTTTTTACAATAAAGTGCGTTTATACATCAAGGAGAAGAGTTTTATTCATGTTTTGCAGCTTATGGTGCACCTTCTTGTTTTTACAATAGATAAAACATTGTTGACAAAATCAGATCAGACAGCTTACTTTTCAGACAATAATACATGCAGTTGTGGGCTAAGTTCCTTCAAGAATTCATACACTTATTAGAGTCTGTGATTAAAATGCTTAGGGAGAGTTTGCAAGATCAGCGGATGGTGGTTAATCAGGGTTTAAGCAGGGACATTTCCAACGCAGTTGGAAGATTAGTTTGAGGCTTTTTTTGAACTGGGTTAAGGAGGATTGGTGAGTAAGTTCAGCATTTAGAAAATTCCAAGTTTTGCCTACTGAGTTGGCAAGTAGAGAGTCCCCAGCCACATTTATGTTGTTTGTACAAGTAGTTTGTCAGCAGAGCATAGTGACCTCAGTTTGCTGTATGGTTTGATGATCTTATTTAGTGCTGATGTTTTTTCGGGTTGGTATAGAATTTTGTTGGTTATTATCAGTTGGTTGTATCAGAGAAGACTGGGCCATTCAAGCCATCCTAGTTGAGTTAGGTTGCTACAATGGTGGGTCCTAGAGGTAGTACCTGTAGCAAATCTAGCAATATGGTTGTAACAGCTAACAAGTTTGGTAAGGGTGGCTTGATTCAGGATAGTGAAGTGGGGGAGGCATAGAGGAGGGTAGATAATAGGTGGGACCGAGTGATAGTAGTTCTTGCAAAAGGAATGAGGAAATGTTTGATCCTGTATAGGGAGCCCAGTTTTTTGTTGACAGATTTGCTGGTTTGATTGACATGGATATCATATTTTAGGGTGTTGTCGACTGTGACACCTAGTGGTTTTGTGGGAGTATCTCAGGATATAATTGTGCCATTGTTGGAACCTATAGTAAAAATGGAGAGGAGGATTTGCAAGTGAGGGGAAAAGATGAGCAATTTAGTTTTGTTGGGGTTTAATAGAAGCTGACAGTTTGCAAACCATTTTTCTATATCATTGAAAGTATTCTGGGTTAGGGTCATAAGCTCAGTTGAGGAGGAGGTGATACAGATTAATGTAGAGTCGTCAGTGTATTGGATGCAAGTGGCCTTGGGAGTGATGGTGGGTAGGTCATTGACAAAGACTGAGAAGAGTAGTGGTCCTAGTATGGAGCTTTGGGGGCCTCCCAGAGTAATGGGTAGTTGAGTGGATAGGTACCATCATTTCACCATCCTTTCACCTATTTCACCACCTCACTCTTAATGTATCTCTAACACTATTCCCCTGCCTCTTCTACCTCTTCCCTTCCTCTAGCTCCAACCACACTTAATTCTTACAGTCTCAAAACAACCTACCTGTCTATTCTGTCTCCTAGACTCTACCTCTTCTACATCTCCTACTAGCCATTCTTACTTTCATTTCTTGTTTCCAAACTCCTATACAACTAGATCCTACCCACTTTAAATAAGCATATGCCAAACTATTAACTCATATTGCTCGAAACAGCTTAAATAATATTGTAACTAGTCACATTTACTTCTGCTAATTGTTTAAAACCTTGTTTGTAACAACCCACATAGTTGTCTGCCAATTTGTTAATACTCTGCATAATTGAATTGTCTGAGGAGCTTTTTTTCTCTCCTGGTCTCTGCTTGTAAGATCCTATAGCTGATTGTCACTACTATGTTACTAAAATTTAATAAATTGTTTTCTAGTCTTGAGGGGCTTTTCTCCCCGTGACTCTGCTGAAAACGAGCCAAAAGCTCAGTCAGATTAACCCGGTTAACAAATGTAAAATATATAAATAATAAAACTGCTTGTTGTCTATCAGACAGGTAAGACTGGAACCATTTAATTGAGCTACTGTTCAATAATAGTTCCTTCAGGGTACGGAGAATCAGTTTTTGACTGACCATATCAAAGGCCTTATAGAGATCTAGGAAGAGAGCTGAGGTATGTTTGTTATTGTTTTGGTTGATGTTGATAGAGTTAGAGAAGGAAAGGAGGGCTGATGTGGTGCTGTGGTGTGGCCTAAAACCATGCTGGAAGTTGGCCAGCAGTTTATTTTGGGTGAGATAATGCATTAATTGGTTGTGGATGCATTTTTTCCATAATTTTGGCCAGTGGTGATAGTATGGCTATTGGTTGGAAGTTTGAGAGGTCTAAATAATCCCCTCCTTTATATAGGGGAATGATATGAGAAACCTTCCAGAGAGAGGGGATAGTGGCTTGAGTCAAGGTGCGGTTTATTATGATCGAGCCACAGAGATGTGGCACACTTATGCTGCAGAGAAAGTTACCTTCTAGATGTATTTTCCTCCCTGAGAACAATCCACAGTGCTGACAGGTGCAAAATGCTGCCTGGCTGGTTTGTGCTATCTGTAACAGACTAAACATTTTTCACTTTTTTCCTTAAGCAGTTAAAGTGATTTTTGCTCTGCCAAGTAGCATGCAAATGATACAAGAAAAGAAAAAAACATGAAAAATTATTGTAGATCAAATAGTTTACATGTACATGTTTGACCAAATTTGTTATGTTGCAACAGGGACCTGTAAGGATTTGAACCTTCACACAAGGGTATTGAAACTAATCATTTTCACACAAATTCCCAGAGTTGCCACAGACAGACATATAGTAGCATGCTGATAAAGAGTTTAGATGCAATGATAATGTGACATAGTATCAAGTCACATTAAAGTTGGAACAGAAGCAAGTTTTGAATGTTGCTCTGTCACGTTTGACTGTGAATGTCTAAATGACTGGGATATTGCAAACAGTTAGCATAGGCATGTATTCACAGGATATGAAACAAAGACTGAAAAGCACTGCAACTTTATCCCTTTCTTTCTGTCTGGTACATACTTTCCCTATCTATGCAACTATATCTCTGTTTTTTTGTCATATGTTATCTTTAACAATGCTTATAGTACTCCATTTAGTATAAGCATTTTGTATTAAGAGCCAGAAACTGTGATAATTTATGCCAGCATTTGAATGTTACAACTGTCTATCTCTGACATCAGTCAATGTACTTGCAGATTTTGTTTTAAGTTTCTTATCCGTGACACACCCTTACTAGTTGTATAAAAAAGAGGGGGGACTGTAAAAGCTGATTGTTCCTGCAGTCAGGGTAATTAGAGACACTTGCAAGCCATTAATAGGGACCACTTCTAAATAACCTGTCTTGCATTATTAGGGTGTGTGAATGTCATCTTTTAGGTGCTTACACCATGTTTACATTCTTTACATTTTGTGAAGTTTTTGGTATTTAGGAATGCTAATGATTTCACAGCTCATTTGCATAGTCACTGTGCTCACAGGGCTGACTCTGCACTATATATATATATATATATATATATATATATATATATATATATATATATATATATATAATTTTCTTATGCTGCATTTATAATTGTTATTGTTAATGCTGGAATGTATTACAAAGTTTGAAGCTGTGTTTTCTCCCTTACAAAAGTGTTATAAAAACTGTGCTGATAACTGAGTTTTTTTGTTGTGGTGGGGTTGGTGGGGATGAGAGAGGGTGGATTGGGGTTGGGAGGCCAAACTTGTGTGTAGTTGTAGTCTGAGCTTAACATGTCAAAATTCTTTATGTGCATGTTGGATGCATACAGTCACACAAAACTGTGTTCACAGCCATCCTGTTTTTTCTGTCTGTTTTCTGTTTTATCTCATACAGGGCTACAGCAACCAAGAACACATCTGTGCCATGTTAGTCACAATACAGTGATGCAGAAAATGAGTTTATTTCCCAGGTCATAAATCACCATGCAGCTTTTCTGTTAGGGAGAGGTAGAGGTGACCAATCTTCCCAAGACAGGATATGGCAGAAGATAACATTAATGTTATCTGAGGACATGGGAGAACCTACTCCCAGATAAGACACCAGGCAACTGACATGATGACCCCTGTTCACCTTAGGGCTGCTGCAACTGGCTGGAAATAGGTGGCTATTGGAGTGTGGACATAATAAGGAACCACCAATAATTGAAACTGGGGAGTTCCTGTCCACTATCAGAGATGAAGATAGCTCTTCAGAGGGTTCCACCAGACTCCTTGATTTTGGTGCAGTTGTGGATGACATATGTAGAGTGTTGCAGACAGACCTTCCAGTTATGGAAGAAGCAAGTGACATTGTCATATCTTTATATGAATATATCTAAGATGTATGTTATGCACACACACACACACACACACACACAAACATACACACACACACACACACACACACACATATATATATATATATATATATATATATATATATATATATATATATATATATATATGGGTTCACTACATAATCTCAAAATTTTGAAATATCGAATTTCAAAATCTCGAGACTATATAGCCAAAACCCCTAAATACCAAAAGACCAGAAGCGCGAAATTCAAAATGCCGATGTTCGTAGATATTGAAGTAGCGCTTCTGGTGTTGTGGTTTGTGAATGAATAGGTGGAAGTTCAAGTATGTATCTATGTGTAAGTTAGTTTGTTAGGGGCGCTAGTGTGTGTCAGTGGGTGTTGTGACTGTAATGTGTGTGAGGGACTGTAAAATGTGCAGATGTGAGTTTCCCTTGTGTGTCTGTTTATGCAAATTCGGAGTTAGTATATTTAAGTAGGGGTGTGGGAGGTGCAGCCCCCCCAAATGGGGGGTGCAGGGAGGCTTGCCCCCCTGCTTATCTGTAGTGTAGAATGATATGTTTGATTGTGGGGGAAGTTGTGTGTATGTGTATGTGTGTTGTACATTCAGGATTTTGAATTTCGTGCTTATGGTCTTTTGGTATTTAGGGGTTTCGGCTATATAGTCTCGAGATTTTGAAATTCGATATTTCAAAATTTCGAGATTATGTAGTGAACCCATATATATATATATATATATATATATATATATATATATATATATATATGTATGTATGTATGTGTGTGTGTGTGTGTGTGTGTGTGTATATAGATCCCCTTCACATGGTCAACATTTCAAAATGCTGACTGTCATATGGCTGAGACCATATGATTGACATTTGAAATGCCAACAATGCAGAACTGGCATCTCAGTACAGTGCGAAACGGAAAGATTTCCATTCCTGTATTGTAGTCTAATCTCGGAGTTGGTATATTTAAGTTATGGGGGGGCCCCCACGGGGGGTGTAGGGGAGCTTGCCTTCTTGCTACCAGTGTTTAATTAAGTTTTTGTTTTTTACTTTTGTTTTTTTATACGTTCAACATTTCAAATGTCGATCATATAGTCTCAGCCATATGAAAGTCGGCATTTTGAACTGGCAAACATATGAAGTGTATATATATATATATATATATATATATATATATATATATATATATATATATATATATATATATATAAAAAATATACAGAGATGGATCAATATCTGTGTGAATCAGACTACAGTCATACAAAAAGAGTGGAGTTTGCTATGAGTTTGGATTGACTGTTCGCTAACTTTTTTTTTATGAGAAACTTTTTAGTCTGCTCTTTGTCTTCATTCATTTGCATTGTGATACTTAGCAGACGTCTTTTCTTTCCATCCGTCTCATAGAGGCCCTTCTGGATTGCAGGCTGCTAGCTGAACTACACATGGTAAGCACACATTTGTTTATTGCTAATACTGTATATAAGATTCAAGTCTATATGACAGTAAACTGTAGCATTAGCATCTGTTTAGAAGTTTAACACACCCTTCATTATAAAGAAAATTTGCAATCAATTTATTCTCCATTTTTCTGTTTATTGTGTTTATTGCTTGTTATCATAGGTGATCCTGACAGTGACAATGTGGAACTCCTACCACTTGATGTTGGACTATTGGTAGCCTATGATGATGATGATGATGATGATGATGGTGAACAACAGAATCAGTCTGAGGTTGCAGAGGGTATGTCTTATATGGAGGTTGGGACTCCCACATCCCCTGTCCATGGTTCAGACACAGTAAGCATACCTATGCATACCCATGACACAAAGACCACTGATATAGGACAGGCTGAGGTTGACACACTTGTTCAGGTTAGTGTGGTTACTCTGGTTGCAGAATCATGTGCCACTCCTGGTAGCCATTGTGAAGGTATGGTGCCTAACAGGAGGGTTGGTATGGGTACTCATTGGATGCCTGATGTCCACTCTTCTCTAGAAGCTGGTGTGTCATTAGGTGCCACCAGACATAAGGGTTTGGCCAAAGTGGAAGCACAGGCATGTTCCACCTGGCCCTCAGAAGCGATGGTGTGGCTTCTAAATGTCGTGCATTCTGACTCTCTAAAACATATGGGCAACTCCTTAGATAGGATGAATGACATTCGGGTTTAGGCAGTTTCTGTGATGGAATGTCTGTTAGGTGTGGATGAGCATCCACATAGCTGGAGAGCTGCTCCATCTTCTGGTGTTAGCAGATGTGGCCATACAAGATCCTGTTCCTGCAGTAGCACTACATCTACTGCTCCATCAGTGATTGCAATGTCCACACCCAGATGTGGTAGGACATTGAGTTGTGCTTCTGGATATTGTCCTGATGAGAACTCATCTGGCAGACATTGTTCACATTCAGGTAGCACCCTGACATCTAGTCAGGGCTGCGGATGTAGCAGTACAACAGCTGGCATTAGTGGTTCTTGTGGTCGGTGGAGAAGATACTGAACTAAGTAGTCTGCCATGCACTGCTCATCCAAGTCCAAGATGCCATGCATAATGATAGCACAGTGCTTGACCGTGTTCATGCAGGCACACACACATTGAAATTTGTTCACTTGACGGTGCCATTTCACAAACATGAAAACTATCTAAGCAGTACTATTGAGTGCTGTACATCTGCTGTTAGTGGCCCTGAACACTGTATAGCCTGAGAAATACATGTGATTCTTACTTGAACAAACTCACTTCTTTGGTGTCAGCTTTTCACTGCTACCCCTCCCCCCATACAAATGATGATGACTGTGTCCTATCCTTTTTATATGTCTTTCTGACTTAGGGTTGCATATATGTCTGATGCACATACTGGATAGCTGATGCTTGCTTATTCACAAATTTGGATTTATTAATATGTACTGCACACCTAGAGGTTTTGATTTCTTATTCTTACTTATTTGTGAGTGGATCATACTTTCCAACCTTTTAGAGCAAGAAATCTGGACAAAGGCACACATAATGGGAAGACAAAGGCCCAAAAATAGGGACACTTTTTAAATACTGCTCTTACAAACTTAGAAAGTTGATAGAATAACAGGGTTTGCATTAACATGAATTTTATGAAGGATATGAAGTCTGAATCTCATATGTGTGCCATTATTTTCTGACTTCAGTCCTCAATGATTTGTCAGAAAACCACAATTTTTATGAGAAACAGACCAAAAACATGAGGCAAAAATCTGGGCATTCTGCGAAAATCAGGACAGTTGAGAGGTATGGAATGGATTACTTCAGTATTGTATCATATTTCAGTCAGTATTGTCATTACAGCATTGAAAACATTAGGTGCTTCAGTCTTGCTTCATGGTATAGTTGTGCAAATGAGGGCATAATTGACCTGTTCTTTGTTTTATGGATGGTGGTCAACGGAATTGCTAGAGGCAAACTATCTGTTATAGTGTAACCGTATGCTGCAAACATTCTACAGAGGAGATATTGCTGACATAACTGTACACCACTGACAAAAGACTCTGCTTAGGGACATATACATATTCCCATATGAGAGTAATCTGTTGTATAATTTGTTATTGCTTTCTTTACATGTTCTTTACATGCTCCACACTCACATTGTCATTATCAAAGGTAACAATTGGGAGTTATCCCTCTGTAATGATATCAGAGCACAGTCATTACATGGTTAAGTAAAGAATCTAGTGTCTGGCAGGCATCAGATATCCTATGTGCTTGTGTGTGTGTGTGTGTGTGTGTGTGTGTGTGTGTGTGTGTGTGTGTGTGTGTGTGTGTGTGTGTGTGTGTATGTGTGTGTGTATCATAGGCTTTGAGCTAGGCAATGATTGTGTGTGCCATTCTTTGCTTCTTAGCCAGAGACAGGGCTTACTGTTCACATCTTTGTCTGCCAGCACCATCTGCAGCTGGTAGTTCACCATCAGGCTCCTAATCTGTACTTTCTTCTGCTCTTGCTGGCCCTGCCTGTGGTCATTGAAACTGTGTTCCTTTCCCTTGCTGTCTTTGTCGAAGCTATTTGCTGAGAGTTATATTGTGTAGCATGTCACAGACTCTAAGTATTTCGACACAGGTGCCCAGGTCATACTGCAGTGTACCTCTTGATATGTCTAGAGACCAGAATCTTGATTTAAGCAAACCAAACAGATGTTCTGTAATATTTCTATTTTGTGTATGGGCCTCATTGTGTCCTTGCTCAGTGGGGTTGTATGAATTTCTCATGGATGTTCAGAGCTCTAGTGCATAACCTGTATCCATCAATAAATGCTCTTATGGAATGCCAACCCTAGCAAACCTGGTGTACAACTCAGCGCAGGTGCACCATATGTATGAGTTGTGGAAACTGTTTGGGTTACCTGCACAGTCATTGTAGATGATCACTTGGGCATTACAGATAACCTGATGGTTTATAGAGTGGAAACCTTTTTTGTTTATGTACCTCCTTCCATGTTCCCCAAGATGAGCTTTTATTCCTATGTGTGTGCAATCTATGTCCCCCAAACCTTCAGGGAAGTGTGCTATTGTATAAAACACCTGTATAGTTCTTGTGCTCTCTTTTGGTGTTCGTGGGAAACAGATATGCTCCCTTGCATGTAGTAGCATTGCATACAATAATTGATGTAATATTCTAGAGGCTGATGGTTGTGATAACCCTAATATATTTCCTGTTGGTCTCTGGAAAGTGCGAGTGGCTAATATATTTAATACTTGGTCCCTATCAGATTACCAAAGTTTCAAAACATTAAATCATACAGCCAAGGCCATATGACCGAAGTTTTGAAACTTCAAAGGTTTTGATTGGATATTGCCGTACAGCATGGAACAGGAAATTTACCATTTTCTTCACTGTTGTATGATCTCAGAATTGGTATATTTAATTAGCAGGGGGGTGTGGGGTGCAGGCAGATTTGCCCCCCCCCCCAACAAAAATGTAAAAAAAAATATATTTTTTAATTTTACTTTCAAAGTTTCAAAAAATCTTCGATCATATAGTCTCGGCCATATGATGTTCGAAGTTTTGCAACACGGTAATCCGACAGGGATCTGTAATACTACATATACCTTTGTATCGACTGGCATGGGTTCTCCATAGTTTCCCTGTGGGCTGAGGTGGGGCCAGCAGAGTTTGTATATTTCCTCCAGTGTATGCCAGTCCATCCTGTATCTCTCAACAATTTCTGTTTAATGCAGTCAATGATAAATTAAATGGTGTCTAAACACCATTTTTCTTCTTTTCTGAGATCAGGGAGCAGCAACAGTAGCACCCTGATTTAAAGCATGTTGCACATACAGCATAACAACAGCTGCAACAACCATAACACGAACATGATTACTACACTTCATGTAGCTCTTTATGAATCCAGGCCAAGATCTGTAAATGCATAGTACATATATGGAGTGACAAACCAGATGAGAACCAATGAAATGTATTCTGCCTATAACAGCAAAAGACAATGCGGTCTAAGAAAGTAGTCATTGGAATTTATATGCAGATTCATACTAGGAAAACTAAGTGTGAAAAAAGGGAAGTGCCAAAGAGAGGAGGAGATAACTTTACACAAGTGAAGGTAAGTATCCGGGATTATTGCGTTAGTATACACAGTTCAGAGTGTCTGAGGTATACTTAACCAGAGCAGTGCAAAAACTACTTGGTAACCAGTGGAAGGCATGAGACACCTAGCTAGTGATGTTCATTCAGATAATTACAGGGTGACAGCAAGTATTATGTAAGCTATTGGTCAGGGTCTTGCATAACATCCATCATTAGTGCATTACTCCAACATATGCACAAGATAAGATCTGCATAGGTGACACTGTGTTGTTACTGTTGTCTATAAATGCTTGCAGTCACATTGATTTAAGAATAACTTGTAAATGGTAAAGTTGGCTTAATAGTTAAGGTCTCTTCCTGCCACGTACAAGATACAAGGTACTGTCCTGTTCCCCTCTGACAAGTGGCTGTATGGAGATTGTGTGTGCTTCCTGTGTCTCTGTGGTGGTCCTCCAGCCTTCCAAAAATGGACTATGTGTTTCTACCTCAAATACACACACGAATGGAGTTGTGGGCAGCAACACAGAATCTAGATGGTACCTACTGGGGGATGAGTTGCATAGACCAAGCACTTTGGGAATCAGCTGTGTTACACAGTATCCTTTAGAGAGCAGAACACTGATCACAGACTGCACACCATGATAGGACTAGCCACTTGATGATGTAAAAATTGGATAAAGGTGATCAGGTGACAGTGACTAATGACACCAAAAATGGGCATATGTATTTGCTGGTAATAAATGGTTTGAGGACCCAGTCTACACTGACTTATGCTAAAAACCCATGCAACAGTGGGAATGGTTTCTGTGCCTATCATAAAGCCCAGCAGCCCTGGGCTAATATGCTACTAGCCGGCATGTGACCAGTTGCCCAGCTTGCGTAACCTTGTATAGCTCTGTTGAATGAAAGCTGGACATAAAACCAAACAACCTTGCAAATATTAAGTAAGAATTTTTACACTCAATGAAGGTTCAATAGCAGGGTGCAGCTTGGAAATGGATGGCATGATGGTAAAGAGGAGACTAAACATCTTTTGTATCCAGGAGACAAGAATGAAGGGCGGTGCAGCAAAGCCACTTGGCTTGAGATCCAGAGTCCCATTAAGTGAAACAGTATCTAATCTCTGTCTAAAACATGCATGCCACATTCCAATCTGCTCAACACATGCACTGTTAATAGTTTGTAATACATAACCCTCATTCCATCATTCCCAATGGCAGTACAACTCTCAGAACCTTTCCATGGCCCATGTGACCAGCACTGCATGTAGAAATACAACTGCTGCACTGGTGGTGCAGCATTAATTGTTAGTATTGCTAATTGACATCTGTTATCTGAATGATTGCCTTATTTGCATTGTGGTCTGCAGCTAATAGCATTTTTCATCTGTGAAACTGTAACTGTTTTGCTCATGCCATGTAACTTAATAACTATTTAACTATATTCTGATCTGCTCCACATTTGTGGATCAATATTCCAAGTTTATACTAACACAAATTTCAACTACATTCCAAAATAATGACACTAATATCAAACATTAAATTAATTAGGTAACCCTCACACATGCTTACTGATTTTCCTCGTTTTTATTTAAGCATGCCGTTCACCATATTTTGAAAATACTTGTATCCCTGACCATACATTATCATTCTGCATCAACAAGCATTCTATGGCAGAGGAAAAAGCTTGAAGTCCACTTATGAAATAAAAAGGCTCATTTCAGTGTAAACACTTACTGTCCTATGCATTTAATCATACAAATTCAAATTATAGAGATCTTAAACTTGTTACTTCACTCATAAATATCCATAGTATTTCAGTGAATCAAAATGTTTTCCCAAGATAAAAGGTATAACAGAAATGAAGGAGATGAAAAGGACAGAGATATCCAACATTGTCATGTGCCAAGCATCTCTGTCTCTCTCTCTCTCAAAAAGTGAGACTCACCCATAAGAGAGCTTATGTGTTTGTCTTGGAAATGGTGTTGTAAACTAGCAGTTTATTTTATTGAACCAAATAATCTGTTAATATCATTCTAATTTCCTTCTAGCTATGATACTACCAAGCAACATTGTTGTATAAATTGGTAACACCCTGAAACAGATATTCATGTTAAATAATTAATTAATACATTATGTGAACTTTTTTAAGTATGTACCTTGCAGTTAGCTTCCTTCTTAAAGCTCTATGCAACAGTCACACATTTTACCTGTGTGCCCTACATTACGGCAGGTAGTGAAAGGTATAAAGTTATGCTTATGAGTGTGGATGGCAATATAGTCTCCAATACAGCTGACATAACTAATTAACATATAGACACACATACACACACACACACACACACACACACACACACACACACACACACACACACACACACAGACGCATGCAGCAACATGTACCCATGTACATCTGCACAGATATACACACATGCACACCATGTGCAAACATGCACACACACACACACACACACACACACACACACACACACACACACACACACACACACACACACAAATTCATGTGCACACACATGCATACATGCACACACAAGTGCAACCCTATATGCTGATCAAGTGGCCCCTACTACCTTTTGAGGTATTCTTTTCCTGGCTTGTCCCAAAATGTGTTCTATACATAGTGTGTTTGTCATGCTAGGACAGACTTGGAGACATGACTGTGGCATGTTCAAAGCACGAAGTAGCACAGGTAGATGCCACTGTCACAACATAACTGCAGTGGACAAAAATCTCTGCAGTAGGCAAGTTGTTTCATAATACACATTGTGTGAGTTCATATGATAATAGAGCTGTACAAACCGTGATAAAAAGAAGACGTTTGCGTTGTGTTCCACCCTCTAGGACAGGACAATTGTTATTATCATCCTAAGATAAAAATAACTGTTTGACAGGTTGTAAACTACTAAACAGCTCATATTGTACAATGGCAGCAATGACCTATTGTGATGCTGCATAATAAATATGTTTTAAACTTTCTGTGTTTTCATGCTTTATGACAGTACAGGTTAAAAGCATGTTTGTTACTTTAAAATAAACCATGTGACCATTTACAATCATTATCATCACCATCATCATCACCATCCCCCTTTCTCCCATTTTTCTACATGTGGTAGGGGTGTCATGTCAAGTGTCACCATTTCTCTCAGTTTAGTGCCAATTCCCTGCCTTCTTCAACAGTCATGCCTGACTGTCACAAGTCTTCTTTCACACAATTCATTCTTCTCTTTGCTGGATGTTCTTAGTTCCTCTTGCCTTCTTCCTGGATGTCCCAAATCTTAATCACCAGCTTGCCATCTGCTTTCCTGCACATGTGACTGAACCACTATAATCTTTTCTTTGACCTTCTCTGCAATTGGTGCTACTTAGGCTTCTTCTCTGATGTCCTCATTTCTTTGACTGTCCCACAGTGTGCCAGCCATCTCAGGATCTTCATGTCCATCACCTCCAGCTTTCTCAGCTTCACTGTCTTCACTGTCCAGATTTTAGTTCTATACAGTAGTACTGGCTCACTACTGAGTTTTACCCCTTACATTTCAGCTTTTTTGGTATTCCTCTGTCACACACATACCCTGACACTCTGTCCAGCTGGTTGCAGCCCCTCTGATTCTTGATTTGATCTCTTCATTCACACTTCCCTTCTCCTCAACCACCCATCCCAGATACTTGAAGCTGTTAAACTGTTGCTCTATTTTCACTACTATCTCTGCTTCTTCTGATTCCACCATCTGCTGCCATTACAACTGTGTTATCTCTACTCAGTTTAATCTTGTGCACTTCAGTTTTGCATTCCATTCGCCTATCATCTGATGAAGTTCTTGTTTAGCATCTGAGTGTAATGCCCATTGTCTACACACATCAGCTTTGCTGAACTGTCCCTGCTGACCTGTTTGCTAATATTGTTCATTACCAGTATGAACTGCAGTGGGCTTAGAGCTGAGCCTTGATGTACACCCACTCACATTGAGAACCCATCTTTTAGTCTCAACACTGTTTGCACTTGTGTATTTGGGTTCTTGCACATAACTTCCACTAATTCAAAAAAATGTTTCTGGGACTTTGAATTATCACAGATCTGAACAAATCTAGGAATGTCTAGTTGAACACTTTCCTCATCTCTATGTGACTGTCAGACAAGGCCACATATCAGCGGATATGATTGGTTGTTATATAAGCACCCTGACATGATCGATGGAGAGGTCATTTATCAAGGACAGTATACACAATATGGGGTATGTGCTGCATATTGTGAAGCTGTACAAAATGAGTTGCTTGGATATGAAAGCAATGTCAGCATAGGCCCAAACAATTGAGACACACAGCAATAGGCTCATGGACAGCAGTAGACAGAGACACGTACAATCATGAACAATATTAGAATAATACCACTATTAATCTGTGTCATTGACATAAAATATGCAATTGTGAGTTATTATGCATGTTCTGCAAGAACACACTTGTACGCTATAATGATTTGTCAGTAATCTATAAAGGGAATCAAGGACAACTTCCTCAAAAATGACCACATGTTGGAGGCGTTAAGAGGGATGCAGAAAAACCTGTAGTTTAAATTATGAGCAATCTTGGTATGTTGTAAGGTTTGCATGACACATATATGCCACAATTCACACTTGCAAGAATGTAACCCGCGCCATCAATGTTGTCAATGAGCTGTGTATTTACTGCGTGCATCACAGGAAGACATATCACACATACATCTTGTATAACACCATGAAGGGAAGTCTGCAATGTCAACTCCTAATGGTTATGCATCACAAAGAATACTTATGTATGAACTAAAAGATGCGTTGAAGCTCATTGTGGCAAAAGTGATGATACACTTCAGTAAATCATCCCCAGAGGATGTGTGGTGAGGTACATGGAAACAGGTGCATTGTACTCAATTATTAATGTGATGAGGACCGAGAACAATGGACTATAATGTCCTTTGGTGTGGATGGCCTGCTCATACTCAGGAATTGTGCTACATACAAGGGCTTTGCCACCACTGTGGTCACATGTTGGCGGAAGTTCCTCTTACTATCAACCTGAGTACCCAGGTCATGCATCACTTGGTCTGCTCATAGGGGTGTGCTGTCTGTATTGGAATTAGCTTGTGTATTTGCTTTCAAAAAGGAATTAATCTTGCGTTTTGTTCATCTAGTATGTCTCCATGGCAACAATTGTTTATGTGTGTTGATACTTTCTGCAGTATATCAATAGCATTCTTGGATTCAATGATTCTCCACAATTTGTAGTCATCCACAAAGCTGATTAGATAAAGGATGTGCAAATTTGCCTTGACAATGAAAATGAAAAACTGAACAGGAAAGAGCAAAGTACAGAACCCTGAGGAACAAACCTGGTCACTGGACTCTAACTAGAGGTGTCTTCACACACTTCAACATTATATGTCCTGTCTTTGATCCATTTGTCTATCCACTTGGTGACATAGCTGTTTATGCCAACTTTACAAAGTTTCTCTTTAATACTTGAGTGTGGATTTGTGTCAAATGGTTTGGCCAGGTCAAGTTATGCAGGTTGACAGTCTTTTCCTCATGCATGCCCTTGGTAGCCTTCTTGAAGATGTTAACCAGATTTAACAGACATGATGCAGCCTTAACAAATTAAACATGGGTTTGGTACACAGTTGGGAGATTAGCTGTGTCATTTTTGATAAGGTTCATGATGAGTTGGTGGTCTGCCTCACAGATGAGGAGAGTCAGGATTATGGGTCTGAAAAGTCCCTGCATCAGGTGAGGACCAATCTATGTCTGCTAGATTAGGTTTAAGTCATGGTATAGGCAGCCTATAATGTTGCCACCATCCATTCTGTGTTTTTAGGCTTAGAGAGTGCTCAGATGAGCTATTCTCCTGAGAAAATAAACTGGGTAATGTTTGTATATATACCTTGGCTGATGGCTAGTGGGAACAGGGGAGGGGGAAGTGTGATTCAAACCATCAGCTAGCAGATTGGCTATTTTCTCCAGCCGAGTATGGCTGGTGGCATCTAGAAACAACTATGCTCTTTGTTGTGTATTCTGCTTAACATTTCATGTTTATTTAAATAAATGATTTGTGACAACACCTCAAAATACAACCTTGGTAATGCATCACATGCCACACAGTGGTACTGTTCATACAGTCATACTGCTCTATCAATGTCACGTAAATACATTAATTAACATATGCCTATATGTATTCTTTTTGGAAAACTGTGTTTGAGTGGCCTGATACCATATAAGGGCACATTACAAATTAGTTCATTGTGGTTCATGCAAATGCTGATAGTCACACAGTGGTGCTGAAGACCACCTCAGTCTTCCTTGGGAACAGCAACACAAGTGAACATGCAATGAATTCCACGAGGCTGCAACTGAAACAAAATGTGATAATTTTATGCATATCACAACACTACAACATGTGGATGAAACAAGATGTATGTGTCCATGTCATCAGTATAAATTTATATTGATGTATGTCACAGCACATTTAATAATGGTAGGTATACACATGCACACATGTGCCATACTGCAAGTGTCACTAATTAGTGAATGACAACTATGTAGAACGTTGACCTGCTCCACTGCAAAAATTCATGCCTTACTAAGCCACCAATATACACAGTATCACCCCATGTCAACAGTTCAGAGGAGGCATATTACTACAGCTGTTATGGAAGGAGCATGTAATCAAATATCAGCAGTGACCCTTAATATTTTACCTCACATCACAGATTAAACAAGTGCAAGTGGAAAAATAAAGCCATAGAACAATGCCAGAATATTATAAAAATGGCTGACGAGAAATAAAAAACAAAATTCTTTATTAACATCCAGTAAATGTTTTCATCTTTTACATAAGATTTCTTCAGACTGAATGAACAATCAACACACATATATTTATCTAAAAACCTTAAGCACATGCTTTAATTAATCAGTTAATGGTTAATTCTCCTATGTTTCAAAAAAACTGAAAATTTTTATCAAGTCCAGGTGGATGACCAGCATCCAATTTAATTTGTCACAAGTATTCTTTCCAATTAAGTTCACCTTCAGTATTAAATCTAATTTCATGATTTAGAACTTGATCTAGCACAATAAATTTAAAAGCAACATTACATATATTTTTTTACTATAGTGCTTAGTCAAGGCATTTTTGTTGTCACTTACTGCTATAGCATAATTGTGTTCATATATTCTATACCTACATTGGTTCCAACCGTGTGGCTAGGAAACTTGAAGGTGAGGTGACTTGTGTATTTGGAAAACACAGATGATCGGTATTCCTTTTGATTTATCTGCAGAGAAGGCTTCAGATCTTGCTAAAGTATGATTACATTTTTCAAGTACATTCTAGAGTTTGTAACATGTTACAAATAAAATTATATATGCATTATAAAATATAACTTTTGCCTGTATGCACTTCTTAAAGTTTACCATTGGCATAGGCATTTTTGGTAGGCATTTACATTTCTCAGATAGACAGGTTAATAGCTTTCATCACAAGGGTTATTGTTAAAATTGGTTATCTTATACTCTTCGATGCTGTTTCAGGGAAACATAATATATGTTCATGACGCAGGGTGATATGCTTCTAAGATGGACCATAGACACCTCCAGGGGAGTGGTGGGCACAGTGAGAGATGACTGGCAATCATATAAAATTGACTTTTCTGTTGTAAATGTGTACATGTTGTGAGAGTTGTGTTGAAGGCATATATAACAATTGAATTATGTGGTATTCCTTAGTTTGTGCAATCTTTCATTTGCTTGTTCTTTTCGGAGCAGGGGAGCCAACTACCATTTGAGTATTTCCACCACAAAAGATGTGTTTCAAGAAGTTTGCTCTTGAAAATGTCTATTCATCCTGTTATTTCAGTGGGAAGCAATACATTACTGATGTGACATTGCTTGTTTTGAAGCAAACATCAGCATGTGTGTAAGCATAATATGGTACAAACATATAAATTTCAGTTTTAATAACTACAACGTGTGTCTCCAGTGCTTAATGATGAAAACATATGTGTATATGAGCAGGCACTGGGGGCAGTAAAGAGTTACCGAATAGCTGGGTAAGTGCAGCAAAGCTGGTAAGCAAGACAGCTAGAAAGGTGCTTGGTGTGACATTTGGACAGAGGAAGGAGGTCAAAGAGACCTGGTGGTGAAATTAGGAATTACAAGAGATTATACAGAAGAAGAGGCTGGCGAAGAAGAATTGGGATTGTCAAAGAGATGAAGAAAGTAGACAGGAGTATAAGGAGATGAGGCGCGTGGCAAAGAGAGAGGTAGTGAAGGCTAAGGATAAGGCATATGGACAGCTGTATGAAAGGTTGGACACTAAAGAGGGAGAAAAGGACCTGTACTGATTGGCTAGACAGAGAGACTGAGCTGGGAAAGATGTGCAGCCGGTAAGGGTGATAAAGGATAGCTCACAAGCGAGGAGAGTGTGTTGAGCAGATGGAAAGAGTACTTTGAGGGGCCGAAGAATAAAGAGAATGCGAGAGAGAGAGAGAGAGAGAAGGTTGGATGATGTGGGGACAGTGAATCAGGAAGTGAAACAGATTAGCAAGGAGGAAGTAAGGACAGCTATGAAGAGAATGAAGAATAGAAAGGCTGTTGGCCCAGATGACATATCAGTGGAAGCATGGAGGTGCTTAGGCAAAATAGCAGTGGAGTTTTTAACCAGATTGTTTAATGAAATCCCAGAAAGTCAGAGGAGTGGGAAAAAAGTGTTTTGGTACCTATCTTTATGGATAAGGGTGATGTGCAGAGCTCTGTTACTACAGATGTATAAAATTGATCAGTCACAGCTTGAAGTTATGGGAAAGAGTAGTGGAAGCTAGGTTAAGAAGGGAGGTGATGATTAGTGATCAGCAGTATGGTTTCATGCCAAGAAAGAGCACTACAGATGCGATGTTTGCTCTGAGAGTGTTGATGGAGAAATATAGAGAAGGTCAGAAGGAGTTGCATTGTGTCTTTGCTGACTTAGAGAAAGCATATGACAGGGTGACTAGAGAGGAGTTGTGGTATTGTATGAGGAAGTCAGGAGTGGAAGAAAGTATGAAAAAGTGGTACAGGATATGTATGAGGATAGTGTGACAGTGCTAAAGTCTGCAGTGGGAGTGGCAGATACATTTAAGGTGGAGTTGGGATTACATCAAGGATCAGCTCTGAGCCCTTTCTTATTTGCAGTGGTGATGGACAGGTTGACAGATGAGATCAAACAGGAGGCCCCATGGACTATGATGTTTACAGATGACATTGTGATCTGTAGTGAGAGGAGGGACCAGGTTGAGGAGACCCTGGAGAGGTGCAGATATGCTCTAGAGAGGAGACAAATGAAGGTCAGCAGGACTAAGACAGAATATATGTGTGTGTGAATGAGAGGGAGGATAGAGGAATGGTGAGGATGCAGGAAGTAGAGTTGGCAAAGGTGGATGAGTTTAAGTACTTGGGATCAACAGTTCGGAGTAATGGTGAGTGTGGAAGAGAGTTGAAGAAGAGAGTACAGGCAGGGTGGAATGGGTGGAGGAGTGTCAGGAGTGATTTGTGACAGATGGGTACCAGTAAGAGTGAAAGGGAAGGTCTACAAGAGGGTAGTGAGAGCAGCTATGTTATATGGGTTGGACACGGTGGCACTGACAAAAAGGCAAGAGTCAGAGCTGGATGTGGCAGAGTTAAAGATGTGCACTGGGTGTGATAAGGATGGACAGGATTAGGAATCAGTATATTAGAGGGTCAGCTCAGGTTGTACGGCTTGGAGACAAAGCCAGAGAGGCGAGATTGCATTGGTTTGGAGATGTGCTGAGGAGGGATGCTGAGTATATTGGGAAAATGATGTTAAGGATGGAGCTGCCAGGTAAGAAGAAAAGAGGAAGGCCTAAGATTAGGTTTATGGATGTGGTGAGAGAGGACATGCAGGTGGTTGTTGTGACAGAGCAAGATGCACAGGAAAGGAAGAAATAGAAACAGATGATCCGCTGTGGCAACCCCTAATGGGAACAGTCAAAAGAGAAGAAGATATGAGCAGGAATTTACTTGATATGTATCTGAAGCATCCTTCTTTGTTTTATGCCACATAAGATGATGTCTCCCAAGTGTACAAATCCATGTAAAGCACCTTTCAGTGACTCTAAAAATGATGTCATAGTGCAGGTGTTCAGATGCCATGGTGCCTTTCTGCTTGAGACAGGATGTGGGGATATGGCTAACAGATGCAAATTTGGAAACAGATAGCCAGTGATGTCAATACCTTATAGGATTGCTTCAGGACTTATGAACAGGTATGTCATAGGGCCACTGATATGATTTCATAAGCCTGGAGGAGAGCAGCTGCAATTGCCTATGAACAGCTGGCTATTGGGGTGGGGTTCTACCAAGTCACCACTGTCACAGAATGAAAAGTTTCTGTCCACTGTCATAGATCCAGAGAGCTCAGTGGAAAATGCACACCAACATGTGAGTGATATCAGTGCTGATGTGTCTGGGAGGACAAGTATGTGTCAGGAGGAGCTTCCATGTAAACTTATATATGGCAAGTTTTAAGATTTGCTTGTATAGTAAAATATAGAAAAATATAATTAATATTTTCTCTATTTTTTATGAACCTATTGAGAAATTAATAGATTTAATAACATGTTTGTTCATTACAAATGGACTGTAGGTGGAAGTGCTGCCAAGTTTCAGTTAAAACTATTGTTAATGGACATATAGGCAAAGCTGTCCCTTGTGTCATTGCAATTATGATGTTTAATTTGCATTCTTGCCTTGCTTCATTTCTTCCGGGATCATCCTATTCCAGCCTGACAGTGCAAGCCCATATACTACACACATCCAACAGTAAACCCATGAAATCTCTTCACCGTCACCTAACATGATCCCTGACATGACACAGCCATTAAGCCATATGTGTGCTTACTGCAGGCTCCATTCATAACCATGCCACCTTTACCAGTGTTGTCCCACACCACTATTCCCTCACCTGTGAAAATGATAACTGTGCCTTCATCTACATAATGGCCAGTCAATTCACTATAATGCATAGCCTATTGTGTAAATGGATTCTTCAGTTTTGCTCTGTTAGTGGCTTGTCTTGTCTTTGCCCATATTTATTAACCAGACTCCACTTCATTACCAGTGCCATGGCATGCAACACCCACATCTTCCCCCACATGAAGGCCTGCTGCAGTCATTTCCTGTGATGACTGCTCAGCAGACTCCTCCATCTGCTAGCACATGATTTTAATCCAGTGCTACAATCTACTCTTGCTGAAAGATTGTGTTTGAACTGTTGTAGTCATGGTTCTGGTGGCTAGATACATCTGGGGAAGCCCTGCAGCACAGTTTCCCTGCACTTGTTGAAATATTCACCATCCATGCCATGATTCATAATATTATCCAGAGAAGACAGGAACAGCAAGGGGAAGGACCACACATCCCACCACCACTGGCAAGATTAAAAGAATAACACGCAGGTGAGACGTCAGAGGGGATCAGCCACCACTGTTGGTATAGGCAGACATAGACTTGCACAATATGCCCTGGCCAAGAGACAAAGGCAGCACACATGTTCACCACCTAAGAGGCTAAAACCTTTGTTCTATGTACATACATACAATAACATTGATGCCAGGCAATTCTCACAGTCTTTACAAACCCATGTAATGACTGTGTACTGCTATCAGTAGACAGAGTCAGCCCTGAACTAAAAGTCAATCAACAGCCAGTTTACCAAGTAGGTGTTGAACCCAGAATAGAAAAATAAATGTCTAAGAAGGCAAATGAATGGCAAATGAATAGCATAGCCTTGCATACTGTTACTTTGTAAAGTAAGTAAGCAAAAGTTGTGTGATTTTTACAGCAATTACATCAGAATGTGACACAGTGTCTTATGTGAATACGTGTCCTCTATCAATAATAGGTCTCATGTATAAAATATTCATATATTCATATGTCTAAAGTGTATAGATTTGCACTGAATGTCCACAGTTTGACCTCATACTTTTGTACCGGCAAATCACTAAAGAGTGAAGTTAGAAAATAATGATACACATTTCAGTTTCAGACTTCATATCCCTCAGAAAAAAACAAAACTAGTAATGCAAAACCTGTAATTCTATCAACTGTCTAAGTTTGTAAGACCACAATGTTTAAAAACACTTCCCATTGTTGGGTCTTTGTCACACATTTATGGCTTGGTCCAACTTTGTTGGTCTAAGCATTTGGGAGGGATGCACACATGGCAAAAACCTCTAAGAAAGCAGTACAATTTTCAAAACAGCATCAGAAATATGAATATTCTAAGCACTAAGTCACATATGCACCCTGAGCATCAGACAAAAGACTTATGTATCCCTAAATACAAAATTTAGAAAACAAGGATACAGCACAATTATCATCATTTGCACAGGGTGTTTGTGTGTGTGTGTGTGGGGTAGGAGTCCTACCATGACACAAAAGGTAGTAAGTGGGTGTGAGTAAGAAAGAGAAACAGGCATATATTTGGATAAAGTATCAAATGGCCACTGAAACAGAATCAGCTGTAAGCCTCATGAGTGTGTGTGTGTGTGTGTGTGTGTGTGTGTGTGTGTGTGTGTGTGTGTGTGTGTGTGTGTGTGTGTGTGCGTGTGTGTGGACTTCAGGTGAAAGTGGTGTGTGACTGTCTGCAAGAACACAGCTGAACCTTGTGCTAGCTCTACATCCTGATATGTCAGACAGGTGTGAGCCATGCATGGCAGAGGTGACAGTTCATTGTCATTGTCCCTGACCCTGAGAACGGCTCTACCAGGAGATGCACTGGCACATCTACACCCATGGTCAGATGCACTGCTGCTACGTTAATGTGACTGATGTCTGCTGAACGAGCTCTCCTCACGAGTACATCCAAGACCACAACCCCATGTGGACGCCTCAACCACTGTTGGATCATTTGAAGTAGTGCCACTACAGAAGTGTGATTGGGCACAGCCATGTTGGCTAACATCAGATGATGTGGCTGACCTACATCCATGTGGATGATGTCCCCCACCTAGCAGATTTTCCATCACAGACACTGCTCATTCCAATGAGTCATTCATCCAATCCACTGAATCAACAACATGGTGAAGGCAGCCACATATGTCAGCCTGCACCACATCTACAACCCTAAGAATTTCCTCAGAGGCCCTATTGGATTGTGCCTGCACCTCCATGACATCCCTAAACATACATCAAGTGGCACAGAAAGACACACCAGGATCAGGTTGAGGATGGACAGCAGGCCTCCTCCGAACACCTCTAACAACCCTCCTGTGTGGCACCTCACCCTAACTTTGGGTACAGCCAGAGTCAAGAGTCACTGAATCCACAGTAACCGCACTACCCAGATCAAGTGTCTCACCCTCCACCTGTCAAATATCTGAGGGTTCACTGAAATGAGTTTGCATAGGCCTACTTGCTGTGTTCCATGGAATTACAGGAGATAGATGAATGTCATCCTCAGTGTCAATTTCAACCTCTGCACCCCCTGATTTTGCCTGTGTTTGGCCACAACAACATCAGAGTCTGATGATACTCTGACATCAGCTGGTAAGAGTCCTACACTTCCACTGTCAGGAACACCTGTGATAATCAACAAGCACACGGGGAAAAATGTAATAGCTACACTAATACAGTTTAATATATGCTTACAAACTAACACTGATACCACTATCACAAATGGTACAGCAATACACACACACAGTCCCAGCACCAACTCACACATATAGATAAGTGCAAATTTCTGTCAAATGCTCATCAGTACAGAAATAAAAATGTGTGTCTTACCATGTGCAGATGACTCCATACTTGCTAGGGAGGATGGCCCTGGAAGAAGTTAAGCAAAATGTAAGGACACCATCATCATAAAACAATAACACAGGTGGAAAATTTGGCCTTTATATGTCCATTAAAAACTGAAACTTGGATGACATGTCCATCTCAAGCCTACATGTAATAAACCAGAATGTGCTGCTAACTGTATCGGTCTATAAACAGTCCTCCTGAAAAGACTTTTTAAAATAACATAACTATTGCTTTCAATATTTTACTATGCAAGAAATCTTTAAAATATGACATATGCAAGCTTACCTGAAAGCTCCTCCTGGGACATACTTGTCCTCCTTGAAACAGCAGCACCAACATCAATTACATGCTGTTGTGAAATTTCCACTAAGCTTTCTGGATTCCTGACAGTTGACAGGAACTCTTCATTTGGTGTCAGTGGTGGCTCTGTAGTAGCCCCTCATGTAGCCAGCTGTCCACAGGCCTCTGCAGCTGCTCTCCTCTGCACCAATGAAATCATGCAAGTGGCCCTATGATGCACCTGATCATATGTCATGCTGTGCCCCCAGAATCATTGATGCCATTCATTATTTGGTTCCAAATTTGCATTCTTCCAGACATATCCCCATGTCTTCTCTCTCAAGGAGAAAATCAATATTGACAAAAGGCTTGGACAATCACATTGTTCTCTGAGTCAATGAAGGGGGATATGCAGGGATTGGGATGCATGGGTGCCATAGTCTTAGGTGATACAAAACACAAAAGAAGGATACTGCACAGAAATATCACAGAAATAAATGTCCTGCTTACATATAACACATATTGTTAGTTTTTCAATATTACCCATTGGGGAAACAAAAAACTTGTTACTCTAACATAAAAAGGGTTATGGGTTATGTGGTTATACCATATCACAGTCACACAGAAACCAAGGTTCATACCTCTGAAATGTACAGATTTTTGCAGAATATCCAGATTTTTGCCTCATATTGCTGGTCCATTTTTTCATAAAATTGTGGTTTTCTGGCAAATCATTGGCAGGTCATTAAAGACTGAAGTCAGAAAATAATGATATACATTTGAGTTTCAGACTTCATACCCTTCAGAAAATTCATGCTAACACAAAACCTGCTATTGTATCAACTTTCTAAGTTTGTAAGAGTAATATTTAAAAATTGTCTTTATTTTTGGGCTTTTGTCCCCCCATTATTTATTGCTTTGTCCAAATTTCTTGTTCTAAGAGGATGAGAGGTATGGCAAGGTTTGATCCAAAACAAGGACGGTCAATAGCAAACCAAACCTCTGTAAAAAGATTTTTTGATTGTGGCAACACAGAAATTTAATGTGTCTCCCCCACTCCAAAACAACAGGCAAACAACATTTTGTACCAAACAAGGAAAAACTCATCAGTCAATTCTTATAAGTGCTTTCAAACAAACTAACCCAAAAACATGTATACA
>NC_056741.1:665139185-665166685 GCF_019279795.1 Protopterus annectens | reverse complement strand
AAAAATGCTTAATTATTATCATGATAATGCATTGTATGTCACATATGATGGTACTAATTATCTCTTTTTTTCTTTTATCCCAACCCTTATCTCTCATTTTAATTTTCTATATGTAGTCAAAACAATTCCATGTCATCCATCTCTGAAAAAAATCACAAAATGATTTACAGCACAGGGAAGTAGTCCATCCCCCAAGACTCAGCCTGCTAGCACTCCACTGGCTCTTGCACCAATATCCAGCACACTTGGAAACCAACCTGGCAGTACTGCATCTGCTGCCCCTGTGCTACCTGAACTACCTTGGCAGCTAGTGCTGTGGTACCCTCTGGGAGTAGTGGCAGAGGTGGGGATTTTATCACCCACCAGATGATACCAGACTTGGTGCTATAAGGTCATGCACAGCATCATTGGTGCACTCTTACACCAGATGGAGAGGATGCTCTCAGATACGGTCCATATGAGAAGATGTCAAACTCTCCAACAGCCAGTGGAGTAAGCAGACAGTAATTATCATCCTGCAGGTGATGCTTAGATTCTCACTGCCCCTATCCTTAATGGGAATGGTCATATGTTGTCCCCTCCCTATCCCCATTCATGGTGTCTCCCAACCTGTTGTGTCCCTCACCATCTCTGTGTCTTGCCCTATTTTCCCTGTTTGATTACATCTGCTTCCTCACCTAACCTACTTACCTGACCCAGAAATACATACATCCCTTACCCAACATCCCTCCCTTACTGAAATAAAAAAATGGGCAGTTGCCCCACAAAAAAAATATGGATAGCTATGGTTCTTTCCTACCTCCCTCCTGCACATTTCTATGTTGCTTTCCTTTGTTCTTCCCCCTGGTTGCCCCCCATTTCATCACTTTCCAATCTACTCATTTTAACACCTTTAATCTGATCAAAAGTGCTAATGCCATACCGCTCCACTTAACGTGTTTGCTCAGAGGTAAGCAACCCAATAGAGCTCTCATCATTTTATCAGTGAAACAGAGGTTTATGTTTGCTCATTGCTTAACTACAAGCAAATACAGAAAGCAGTATAAATGTGTATCTTGCATGACCAAATACTTTGCCATTGATTGATGCACTATGAAAAGTGCCGATAAGCATACATTTTTATGTGTACTGCATACTTGTCTTTATCCCATTAAAATTCATGTAAAAACACAATCAAAGGGAAGGCACTGTTTAATGACTACACATATATTCACACTGTAGTCGTGTGTTACCTGCACCCATTCACTTGAAGCTTAGTCTGTCAGTACTTGTTTCCAAATATATCAACTACATTACAGGTAATAAAATAAAAAAATGCTTTGTTACATGCCATCTAGTTTATGCTGACAGTACCCATTCAGATTTTCCAATGCTTGTAGTAATGTGGACAGCTGTTTGCATATAGTTGGCAAAGCTGTCTTTTTAATGTATACCTGCACATTGCGAACATAACAGCAAATACTACACTTTGCACACTCATCAAGCTGGTAAATGCAGATCTTTAATATCTTGATAATACATGGCTACCCATCCATTTCAGACAGGCCTCCCAACATCTTCTTTCAAACATCCAATGCTGATGTCATCCAAGATACATTATCTTGCAGCATTATAAAAGTCAGACTTGCGCCATGGTGCCTATGTGAATTCCTTAGTTTTCTAGTCAGCGTACTTAGGTGTTCTAATCTCACTGCAGTGACGTGGTGTGTGTGTATGTGTGCATGTGTGTGTGTGGGGGGTCTGTCTAGTCAGAAAAGCATAACTGTGTATTCTGAAGTCAACAGTACAATCTGCTGGAGTACCAATATTTTGACAGTTGTGCATGTGTACTCATCCATTTAATTCAGGCCTACCAACATTTCTCAAACATCCACTGATGATGTCATCCACGATAAACTGTCCTACAGCACTGCAAAAGTCAGACTTGTGCCATGACACTTGAGTTAAGTACTGAGTTCTCTAGCTGGTGTACTTCATTAGGTATGGGTTCCAATCTCACTGCAGTCAACTGGATTGTACGTTTGTTTCTCTAGTCAGAAGAGCATATCTGTGTCTCCTGCAGTCATCAGTACAATCCCAATGAATAGCAATATTTTGAAAGTTGTACATATCTGCAATCTATTTCATAAAGGCCTCCCAAGATCTATGAATTGTTCTACAGAATAGCAAAAGCCAGACTTGTTCTGTGGTGCTTGCATTAAATACTGTGCTGTGTAAATAGGTAAGTAGGTGTTCTATTCTCACTGTGGTCAATTGGTATAGCTGTGTGTTAATTTGGTATTTGAGAAATCATTTTACAGCAGCATGTCAAACACTGCTATTACCATCTTCTTCTCACCAGACACTGCTGATGTCATCAGTTATAAAGTGTTGTTGGTCACTATAAAAGCCAAACATGTTCCATGGTGCTTATTAAGTACTGTGCTGGGTCAATAGGTAGGTAAGGATTCTATTCTCACTGGGTTCATTTGGTGTGTGTGTGTGTGTGTGTGCGTGTGTGTGTGTGTGTGTGTGTGTGTGTGTGTGTGTGTGTGTGTGTGTGTGTGTGTGTGTGTGTGTGTGTGTGAGTGTGTGTGTGTTTGTGTGTTCACTTGGTTGACATTCAAGACAACATTTTACACCAGTATGTCAGACACTGCTATTGCCATCTGCTTTCACCAGACTCTGCTGATGTCATCACCTGTAAAGTATTGTTGGTCACTATAAAATCCAGACTTCTTCCATGGAGCTTGCATTAAGTACTGTGTAGTGTCAATCAGTATGTAGAAGTTCTATTCTTACTGCAGTCAATTGGTATGTCTCTGTGTGTAAGTGTTCACTTGGTTGACATAATGAAGATGCTCTTTTTGAAAGGGATTTACTTGTTTTAAACAAGAGTTGTTGGATAGGGGATATAAAGAGAAGGAATTTGATGAAGCAGCCTACTATACTAGTAGGAATAGGAGAGGCAAAGGGAGACCCTAGTTTTCACATAGAATATCTGAGACTAAGGAGAGGAAAATTAATCGAACTAGGGAGCCTCTCTCTATGACCCTTTTCTAAACTAGTGATGTAGCAGATATTATAAAAGTAATTATGAATAATTGGGCTATTCTGCATCTAGATCAAGATATTCATTCTATAGTGGGTGAAGAACCTAAATTCTGTTTTAAGAAAAAAGTCCCTCAAGAGACAATTATGTTACAAAAATGGTAATTACAGTGTGAGGGATAAGGATGTATCATCAATGAGATGTTGTGGTAGATGCAATTTTTGTACGTATATAGACCCTCTACTTGAATTTGTTCATCCTGTCACAACTAAGAAGTATTATTTCAGAGTTGTTGCAGATTGCCGCAGTAGAAACTTGGTATACTTAGCCAAGTGTCGAGCCTACGACTGTTTTTATATAGGTAAGACCAACAGGTTTTACTTGAAAGAATGAGGGAACACATGTATAATATGCATAAGCATACTGAACATAATGCACTAGCTAAGCACTTTACTGAGTATGGGAAAGAACATATATTTGATTTCAGGGTGATAGAAATGGTTGATTCTAATACTCGGGGTGTTGATTTTAGAAATTTTACAGAGTAGCATGAGTTATCTTGGATTATTGATATGCAGGCAGATAGGTTTCCGGGCATTAATGAGAGCCTCTATAAAACTAGCCTTGAAAGGTAGAGGCCTCTTTGAGTAAATAACTGCCTCTTAATTGTTTTATTATGATTTTTTTTTTATTGGTTGATTGTGTTTATGAGATAAGATTGATATATTATTTAAACCATTTTATTTTTGTAATGAATCATCTGAAGAAGCACTTTTTGTGTGATAGCGCTTATTCTGTTATATTTATTAAACCTGAGTTTTATACAGAACCAGTCGTGTTTTTGGTACCATTTTTGATTTAGTCATTTTGTTTTTTGGTTTTTTGGTACCATTTATTCTGAAGGATCTTTGTGTTTTTTGATATACATACTTCACCTGACTATTTATTTATAATGCAGTCTATGTACCCTTCCTGACCATTTGCATAACTTTTTTTCAGAATGCCTGACTCAGGTTTCCACAATACTCTGCACTATATATACTTTCATGTAATGCGTTGGAACTGTATACATTGTTTTATTAATAACCCTGGCAATCATTTTGGCATTCCACTCAATTCTGTGGACCTAATTTGCTTGTAGGTAAACAGGTTACATGACTGCTAGTGTCTGTTTTGCTATACATGGTTTCCTGGCTGGTAGCACTGTTGCTGGCCACCAAACCTTGCTTCTTTATGTTTAAACATGCTGCATGGCATGCATATGCAATTGGCACTGCTGCTCACCATGCAAACACATAAACTCCATGTAGGCTTTATGCTAAGTCTACAGGGAGTTTATTGAATCCACAGGCATATTTGTGAAACAAATGCATAATCATTGTGTATGCCAAGGACAGAAAGAAACTGCATGTGAAGCAGATATAATAGCAAGTTAAATTGTGTCAGTGCATCTGAAATCCTGTAGCCATTGTTATGTCATACAAGAAATACATAGCTTGAGTGATGCTTAATAGCATCAGATGGGGAAATGTAAAGGAAAAAGTCAAAAATGAATGCAAAATGTTAGTGTGTGTATTTTAAATACATTTTCATTTAAACATATATTATTATTATTCTCTGCTGAACTGTGTTAGGTGAAAGTTATTTGTACCCTAAACTAAGTCAAACACAAAAGTAGACAAGAAGTCTTTAAACAATGTTGGTTTCTGGGAGTCAAATTGCAACTATAGCCTAATCTGTTAAGTAAATAGTTAATGGGCTAAGGGCAAATCAAATCAGAAGCAGTGACAAAGAATCATCCTAGAATAACTGTCTTTAAATATTTATCCCTGGGATAATAATTTGTCTTTTGCCATAGCTCAACTGCTAAGGAGTTTGCCTTTGTTTCATGATCACTGTAATATAATTCATCAATGTAAGATATATGTCATATATTTGTAAAAATTCCTTTAGCCATAAATGTAAGATGCTGTCCAAAGCTTTTTTGTAATCTATCCATGTCATACTTAGAACCTTCTCCTTTTAACACTTCTCTTTTATGGCTTTATTTAGCAACAAAAGATCTTTTGTTCAATCTGGTTTTCCTTTGTTACACTTTTTTTCTATTGACATAATGTATTTATTTATTTATTTATTTATCCAGCCATTCATTCATTTAGTTATTTATTTATTTTGCTAAATTACTATTATCTCTGTTGGCATCAATTCTAGAATGTAATTTGTATATTGTCAGAAGGCAAGTTATTGGTCTATAGTTCTTAAGATGTTCACTGTTAAGGAGTACTGATTTTACTGTTCACTACCAGGATGGTGTGTGTGTGTGTTCAGCATGAGCATATAGGCAATTCTTACAGAGGACTAAATATTTGTGTAAAGCTGTTAATGCCTTTAGAAAAAAAGTTTGGTACTGCGTCTGGCCCTGGGATTTTCCCATTCAGAGATTTCTTAATTTTGTCTCGGTTTACCTACACATTACTACATTCTCTTTCATGCCCTCTAAATTACAGCCCCTTACTATCTCTTTTAATTCTTCTATCCATTCTGTATATTCAATAATGTCAACAAGTTCTTCACAAATAATTCTCTGAAATGTGTCTATTTCTCCTTTTTGGGTGGAATTTCTATTCTTTTTGTTTTGTTTTCTATTTCTCTATAAAACATTTTAGAGTCATCAATAAATTGCTTATTTTATCTTTTTCTTTGTAATTATCTACAAAATTGTCCAAGTATGTCTTCACAGTGTTAATATTTATGCCTATGAAAACATCATCAGGCCATGTTGCAGTACCTTGGCAATTCTATTTATTGCAGTAAAGTTGTATTATGACTTTTTTTCCTGAATATCTCCCATGGATATGGATACCCATCTCTACTGATGCATGATGAGATGGAGAGACAGAGACACATATTGGCATTTGTGTACCAGGACAGTCCAGCAGAGCAAGAAGTGGCAATCTGGTGAGAAATGCTTCATATAAGAAGGACAAAAATGAACACAATGAAATGTAGAAAGCAAACAGAACTCATTAGTAGCAGGTATTTGCATTCAGCAACAGCAGTGGGTTACTTACAGAAAATGTTTACAGTTTTGTTGTATTATGTTTTTTACAGACATATATTGCAATTCTGCTAAAATATATAGTATATTATAACATGGAAACAAATGATAACTATTGAAGATACTGGGAGTACTTGTATAAATATCAGAACTAGGATGTACGAATGTTTCTATCAAGGAGAGAAAATGGTGCGACATGAAAAGAAATTGTTTTAAAAGTTGATTCCTGCAATACTGATTTAATAGGCTTAAAGGTTGTAATGTTCTCATTATTTTAAACCAAAGGTAAGCCAGTCTCATTATGTTTCTGTGAAAGTTAATGATTCATTTCAATGATTACTTGAGCTGTTAACAGTATATAGCAGATTCCTTTTAAAGTATAGGACTACATTTAAGATGTTAATTTGTTTATTTAATGTGTAAATTGAAGTCTTGTTTCATTTTATTTATTTTAGAAATGTTAAATAAACATTTTATGCCATTTAAAACATTATTGAACTTAACAGCTGCTTTACTCCTGAAGTCAGGAGACACTTTACCTGCATGGAGATTCCCTGATCAGCTTAGAAGGATATTTGGCTTGTCACTTCCAGTTTAAGAATGGCAACAAGTTCAAAGCCTCAAAAATAAGAAAAACTGTGGTAAACTGAGTCTTGCCTTTTTTTTCATTTTTTTTAATCTAATTGATCTATAGTTATTTTGGGTCTATATCAGAATACTGAAGAGGCATTTAATCAAATGCCTCTTCATCGACACATAAACAGCGAATGCACTAAATAGCGAATGCTCAGAACAGAGATTTCTTTCCCTGGGAAAGAAATCGCTTGGCCTTCCCCATGTGTTTGCCCCTTTCCCCAATGTAGTGTGATCTCGGAGTTGGTATATTTAGTTAGGGAGGTGTGGGGGGGTGTGGGAGGCTTCACCCCTCCTACATTGCAATGTTTGAAAGTGTGTGTGTTTGTGTTAGTGCTACCAATTTCTTTCCCAGGGAAAGAAATCGGTGTTCTGAACGTTCACGCTTTAGTGCGTTTGCTGTTTATGTGTCGACAAAGAGACATTTGATTAAATACCACTTTGGTATTCAGCTATAGACCCTGTTATTTTATATACAGTAGAGTGAGAGTGATAATCTGGTAGGTTTAGTAGCAGGAGTGTAATAGGGAAGTTACTGTTATAGCAGCATAAAAAATAAAAACAACATTGTGTGTATTAGCTAATTTAACTTGAAAATATAGCATGGTAGTTGGAATCAAATAGTGTACTGCTTTATTCAAAATGGCTCATCTAGCAGAGAAATGCAGGGAGGGAGTCATTCAGATATACACATTGTGTGATTGTATCGTAGGAAAAATAGCAATGTATTCACCACATGCAAGTGACCCCTACGATGATATGTAAATGAATGCCAAAATGCAAACTACATATGCAGATTAATAATGCATGGCAGAAAAAATCTGAAACATATAAAATTAGTTTGGTGAACGGCATAGTCAGCTATTTTGAACATCAGTATTTTCCTGTACATAATATTATTTACTGTGATTAAAGGCTAGGAGTGTCATCTATTATTAGCCAAACAACATATGTTAGTGACTGCCCTCAGAGCCAGTGTCTGTGATGTTGCTCAACTTTACCTCTGCAATGTTAGTGTATCTACCAGAGGCAAACATACCATCACCTCAATGACAAGGCTATACTGCTATCTTGTGGCCAGATACCTCATACAGGGGATTCTAGACATCTGCACCCTCACATGGAATCACATATCACATGGGATGCATGGTATTTCCATCTACTGAACTGTGTGGCATTAAACATCTTTATTAAATAGATCCTTCAGTGTCTTGTAAGGAAAGTAATAAAATATTTGGAAATGTCTATTTCAGGAACCCTAATTCAGAGCCATGAAGTGATGCTGCAGTATGTGCAGGAGCATATGTGGTTCTCACAGACAGCAGTCAATAGTGCAGCGGTAGCGTTGTCGCCACCCAGCAAGAGGTTCTCCTGTTCGATTCTTGGCTGGAGCACCTTCTATGTGGAGTCTGCATGTCCTCCCTGCGGTCGAGTGGCATTTGAAAGACATGCGTGAATGGGCAATTGTAAAACAATTTATCTAGTTTTTATTTAGAGGTGTAGACTGTATTCATTCAGATGGGGGGGAGGGGCCTGAATCCGTCCACCTGGGAGTTTTAGAACTTTACTGGCAGTTACGTATTAGTGCATGTTCATTCCCAGGGCTAAATGAAATATGTTCTATTTATTGTATTTTGAAATTGAAGAGTTTAAGTAGATAAATCATTTTACAAGTAGTTTCATGAGTAGATATACATTAAGGCTACATAAGTATATGTATTAGGATAAAAATACATATTAAACATTCCTGTAGCAACTAGTACTGTACATTCAAATATATAAACAGCGTTAACAACTAATTAAACACACAGTACCTTAGGTGTCATTTTATCTTGTAAAAACTGGGGTGTGTATGTATAGATAACTGTACATTCAAATACATAAACAGTTTTAACACCTAATTATGCACACAATACCTTAGGTGTTATTTTATTTTGTAAAAACTTGGATGTGTATGTATAGATGACCATATAACACCAACATACATACATATACACTTATATTTCAACATCTATTTGTTGTAATCAGCATTGTGTATCCATATATAGAAACAGTTTCAATAGGTTTTAAAACTTATAAATATTTTAAAAATGATTATTTAGTTATATATATAATATATATATACTATTTTAGATTTTACCTTTGTAAAAATTGATGTATGCATGTATAGATGACAGCACATCTTTATTGCCATCTTTATTGCTTTTTAACTTTATTTTTTGTATTATTCATGCACATAATTTACTAATGTAGTTGTTAGCCTATCAGCACGACTAACTGTGCACCCATGATTACGACTGCAAGATATATATGGAAGTGGTCTGCAAGTTGTTTTTATCTGAAGAAGTCCCACAATTCTGTGGGACAAAAATTGCTTCATTTAAATAAACCTTTCTTCTAATTTCATACTGTGACATTTATTGGCGGTCGAGACACAGTCTTCAGTTGTTTGTGTATCATCATTGGTGAAAGTAGGATGCTACTCAAGGCTAGATTCATACCCACCTGGGAAGATATTCAGAGGGCACCTTTGTGTCTCTCTCCATATAGTCCACTGCGGTACATCTTAGATCATTTACATCCACGTGATCTATGATTGTGTCATACTGATACTTGCAGTTTAAAGACCTAAGTGCATTCATGATCTAGTGGATCCTGGCTCCAAATGGACAGCACACTGTGATCTTCACTTTATTTAGCCAGGTAAGGGGGGACAACAGTCTGTCTTAAAATGAAATCCCCAATAACTTAGAATGGTTGGCTGTGTTGTGTGTTGCCTTATGAGCTTGGAATTGGAACTACTGCTATTTGCAGACTTATGTGTTTTGTGAGGTGCTGTCTCTTTTGAGTGTGCACAAGGCCACTGAGAGATGCTTTTAGGTCTTGCAGGTTTGGGTAGATTACAACTGAGTACTTCAGTACATGTGGGTCTATGTGTTTGTTCCTTAGTGTTGGTAGTGAGTGCTTTGTGTGTAGCGCTAACAACCTGGTTTGCATTTTTTGTGCATGCACATAAGAGCTTTGCCTGCAATGATATTATCTATCAACATCTCTCACACACTGTGCTTGTCTGTTATAAAATTAAATGGTTGTCAGTGAACATGAGGCAGTTACTACACTGCTGCAGGATGCTAATATCCACCAAGCAAGAAACAGAGATAACAGTGAAGTGCCTATCCATTATACCAGATCCTTAGTAGAGAGAAAGGAGTATGGGAGATTCACTTAAAGGTCTAAGTGAGAGTGTTTTGTTGTATACTTTTAGATGACATGCAGCAGTACTGCCCTCTGTGCAACTGGTAGCTATTTGAGAAGCTGTGAACAATTGGGGACTATGGAAAGTGCTTCCTATAAAGGATTTTAAACTGGAGAGGATTGGTTATATTATACAAGGCTTTGGTATCCACTTTTGTAAGATGCACAAATACTAGTTTTTTTATACCATCTGGATGAAAGACTTTTAGCTGTTAAACCCTCAGGCCAGTCAGATAAACACACAATAAGCCTCCCACCAGCAGCTCCCAACTCAGATGAGTCAAATCAGCTCTCTGGTCCCACCAGAGTGCAAAAGAACCCTGTTAATGTAAAAAAAACATCAGGTTTTAAGCTCACGTGCAGCAACAAATGCTTTACAACAGAAGGTCAAATTCCTGCAGTATCAGGAACCCTTGAAAATAAGTTCACTAACCCTGAGAAATTTACACAAAATACAGAAAAAAAGTGCACCCCTGTGACTAACACTTACTCTAGAACCTGCTGGAAAGCACTAGGAAGCCTTAAACTGATACAAGCACTCAACTCTCCTTGTAATAAGGAGAAATTAATCTTAGGCACTAAACAACCTATAATTGCAAAGTACCTTGAAAAGGTAAGGGAAAACAGCTCTTGTACTTTACAAAAAAAGCACCTAAACAGGCATGTCCAAGGGTCAGCTTCTGGTGATTTTGCCTGTCCACCTGGTGAATCTGGTCATACTGGGGCAATGAATCAACTGCCTCATGTACACAGACAACCCTCTCCTCCTACCACCCAACACCATGACCTATGAGAGATGCACTTACATAGCCAAACTGGAAGGAAAACTCTCTCCAGCCAAGCTCATGCTAGACAGTCAAGAGGAGAAGGTTAACACCTGCACTACACCTCAAGCAACACATAGTCCTTCAAAACCCACACCATCAACACCCACACATAGCAACACTAAACCACATATGCAGAGGCCCTTAGCATTAACCTGCCCAAGCAACAAAGACCTCCGAAGCTGAAATGCAAACAAACACCAGTCACAACCAAAGTGACATATAGCTCACAACACCAGTGTGCCACCCAAAAACATCCCCTAAGGCAAGACAATGTATCCAACACTTTAGTCATAGGTGACTCTATAGGCAGGCACACTGATGTTCCACTCACCAGGCTAAGCAAGGAGAAAATTACAGTCAGCTGCCTGTCGGGTGCCAGAATCTGCTACATAATGCATGCACTCAAGTAACTCCACAGCAAGTACAATTACGACTCTGTCATTGTCCATGTTGGAGTGAATGACTTGAGATGTACCTCCCTGGACTACATGAAAAAAGACATGGAAGAGCTCCTGGATCATGTGACCCAGGCAGTTATGACCCTAGCCCTGAGTAGCATCTTGCCTTTGCCCAGAATGATACCACAGTATAAGGACAAAATGATTCCATTCAGCAATTGGCTAAGCTTCTGGTATCATTCAAAGGAGATCCAGTATCTGTCTGCCTGGGATGACATGATCGACAAACCACGATGCTTTGCCAGAGATGGTCTGCACCTGTCACTGCTGGGATTCAGGTTACTGGCTAAAGCTCTTGCCACCCCTATAGTGCCTTTTTTTAGGCAAGGTTCAAAGGACAAAACCACCACCATAGCAGATACAAGCATGCAAAATCTGAAGGTAATGCTACTCAATGCTAGAAGTCTAAACCTCAAAATGCACTCTCTCGAGGCACTCCTAAAAATGGAGAAAGTACAGTTGTGTACCTACCATAAATGTAGATGTTTGAGTGTATTCACTGTTGCAGTCATTACAATTGGGTTATCCTGCTGGCAGGCTACCCGCAGTTGGCCCGAGTTCCAAAGTCTAGGTCCGGCGTTGTTTGCTGTCACCTCCTCCCTGATGTCAGTGCGCCAGGGGTATAAAAGATGCAGCCGATGCCATTTTCTTCAGTTTTTCTTGCCCCAGATGTCAGGTGCCCCCTAAAATGGTAGGCTAAATTATGCCAATAAGCATGCATACACAAAAAACAACTTTTCCTTCATCTACAAGCAAATACACCACATAGGTTGTATAGTATAGAGAAGTACAGATAAGTCCCAGCAAGGAAAAGGGGTATGGTGGGAGGGTAACCTGGACTGCAACAGTGAATACACTTGAACATCTACATTTATGGTAGGTACACAACTGTACTATGTTCATCATGTTTCACTGTTACAGTCATTACAATTGGGTTGAATCCCAAAGCTAAGGTTGGGAGACTGGTGCTAAATAGGATTAGGAGAGGCTATCAGGCCCTGCAGAACTGCAGTGGCAAAGCCTGCCCTGGATTTAGAGTAGAGAGGTAAGTGATAGTGCTTTGTAAAATTATGCACTGAACTCCAAGTTGCAGCCTCTAAGATGTCTTTGATTGGTACTCCTCTGAGGAAGGCTGCTGAAGTGGCTGCTGCTCTGGTTGAATGAGGCCTAATGCCCTTAGGCACTGATTTGCTATTCTGTGAATAGCAGAAACTAATGCAGTGACCTATCTACTTTGAAATAGTCTGCTTTGAGATAGGCTTTCCTTGTGATCCTGCAGCATATGCCACTAGAAGTTGTTCAGTCTTTCGGAAAGCTTTGGTTCTGTCTAGGTAGAAGCATAGCCGCCTGTGAATGTCCAAAGAATGCAGAATTCTCTCACCCTTATTCTGTGGGTTTGGGTAAAAGGTAGGCAAATTAATTGTTTGGTTAAGGGCCACACAGGACACTACCTTAGGCATAAATGTAGGGTTTGTCCTCAGAGAAACCCTGTCAGGATGGAAAATGATACAAGGTTCCACAGCCATGAGTGCCTGTAACTCTGAGACTCGTCTAGTGAAGGTTATTGCTAGGAGCAGAGCTGTTTTCCAGGATAAGAATTTTATATCAGCTGCAGAGGCTGGCTCAAACGGAGGCAGTGTGAGTTTTTCCAAGACATAGTTGAGGTCCCATGCAGGTATTGGTGCTCTCCTTGGGGGTCTTATGTTTTTGGCCCCTCTGAGGTACTGCCTTAGTAATGGATGAGAAAAAAATAGGTGGTTCTGTATTGTAATGAGCTGAAATGGCAGAGGCATGGATTTTAATTGATGAAAAGGAAAGGCCTTTATCCAGCATCTCAGTTAAGTATTGTAAAATCTGAGGAATATTTGGAACAATCGTGTCAATACCTTATGTCTGGTTCCAAGCACAGAATCTCTTCCATTTTTCTGAATAAGATTTTCTGGCACTAGGCCTCCAAAATAACATCCATCACTGCTTTAGAGAGAGGTGTGTCTTGAATGACTACATTATCCGTCATGCTGCCAGGTTTAAGGTCCTGAGTTGACTGTGCATTATCTGACTGTCTTGTTGGGTCAATAAGTGAGGAATTTGAGGTAATGTCCAAGCTGGGCATTGAGACAAGCTCTTTAGGATTTGGTACCAGTGCTGGGGGCCAGTCTGGGGCAATGAGTATAATTTTTGACTTCTCTTGTCTGACCTTGAGGAGTACCTTGGGGAGGAGAGGCAGAGGAGGAAAGGCATATACTGTTAGGTTTTTCTAGCTGAAAGATAGAGCATCCACTTTCCATGCTTGCTTGTGATAAGTCCTTGTGCAGAATCTCTGTAGTTGGCAGTTGTGAGGGGAGACAAATAGGTCTATATCCGGGCATCCCCAGTTCCTTGTTATCATGCTGAAGACTTTTGAATCCAATTTCCACTCGTGGGGATCCATTAAGTTTCTGCTTCGTTTGTCTGCCAGAGTATTTATCCTTCCTGGCAGGAATTGTGCTTGCAGATGTACTTGGTAAGTCAATACTGTGTCCCACAAGTTCATGGCTAGTCTGCAGAGGGGGTAGGAATGTGTGCCCCCCTGCTTGTTTATGTACCACATGACTGTAGTATAGTCCATCTTTATCAGTAGTTGTCCTGGATGATGTAGATCCTTGAAGGCTGTCAGGGCATTTTGAACAGCTAGCATCTCTTTTTGATTGATATGTAGATGCATTTGACTTGAGGACCATGTGCCCTGAATACATCTTCCTGCCATGTGTGCCCCCCAGGCATAATCTGATGCATCTGTTGTCAGTGTCTGCCTGGCTGTGGGTAAGGTGAATGGCTGTCCTGTGTTGTGGTGACAGGCTTTTGCCCACCATCGAAACTCCTGTTGCAGGCAGGGAATGAGGGTAATTATTGTTTCCAGGCTGTGGCAATGTTGAGTCCAAACACTTTTTAGATACCATTGAAGCTTCCTCATATGCAGTCTTGCATATGGGATTAGCAGAATGCAGGATGCCATGAAGCCCAAAGCCTGCAGAATTTTTCTTGCAGATAACTGGGTCTTTGTTGCCAACATTTTGAAATAAGTAGTCAGTTGTCTGTGTTTGTCTGGCATGAGATAAGCCATCTGGGCAGTTGTATTTAAGCTTGCACCCAGGAATATTATCTCTTGAGAGGGTACGAGTTTTGATTTCTTTTCATTTACTGTGTACCCTAGACCTGTTAGTAATCTTTTAACAAATGCCAGATGCTGTAGTAGAATGTCCTTGTTCTCTGCTTGAATAAGGCAGTCATCCAAGTAAGGATATATATGTATTCCTCTTTGTCTGCAAAATGCAATTACTGGTGCCAGGCATTTTGTAAAGACCCTGGGCACAGTAGATAAGCCAAAGGGCAGTGCAGATAATTGGTAGTGCATTGAGCCAGCTATAAATCTGAAGTATCTTCTGCATGATTGTCTGATTGGGACATGCAGGTATGCCTCTTTTAGTGCTAAAGTCACAAGCCAAGCCTTCTTGCCCAGCATGGGCAGAAGCTGTTGCAGAGTTAACATTTTGAATTTTGGAATATCCAGGAATGTGTTTAGGATAGACAGGTCCAGAATTGGTCTCCAGGCTTTGTCCTTTCTGGGCACCAAGAATAGCCTTGAGTAAAATCCTAGTCCCTGCTCTTGCTGTGGTACTTGCTGAATGGCTCTCATGTCCATGAGGGATGAAACTTGTTTTTGTGCCTCTGCCCATTGATTGCGTGGCAGGTCTGGCATACCGTTTGGCCTTGGCAGGGTGTGAAAGTGGAACCTGTAGCCTTGTGATACGATATTTAAGACCCATTTGTCCTGGGTGATTATGTGCCAATTTTGTGAAAAAAGTGCTAGTTTTCCCCCCAAAGGAGCTGCCAGAAGATAAGTGCTTGGTGCTGGCAGGGGAAAGTCATTGAGACTGCTTCCTGTATGGCTATGATTTTTCCTCTGCTTTTGGAGGTAGAAGCACCCCATTGTTTAGGCCTGTATGAGCCTTGGGGCTGTGATCTGCCTCTGGGGCATCTGTATCTGCCTCTTTGTGGCCTGTCTGACACTGGAAAGGACCAGTTCTTTGTAGGCCAGTTCCTGCTAAATCTGGGAGGCTGTACCTGTAAGAAATCCTTGACTGTTTGCATAGATTTAGCTTTGTCCTCCATTTTCTTCAACACCTCTTCTGCTTTAACACCAAACAAGGTATCATGCTGTAATGGAGCATCTAATAGTTTTGCTTTAACATGATCAGGCAGATTCTGTTCTTTTAACCAAGCATGCCTCCTAATGACAGAACCTGTAACAGTGGCCCTGCAGGAGGCCTCTTGAGAATAAAAACCATATTGCAAAGTATGCTTTCCCACTTGTTCAGCTGCATGCAATAAATCCTGCATTTCTTTGTTTTCTGCACACTCTGAATTTGTCAACATTTTCTGTTTAAGCAGTGACATAAGATATTGCTGATATTTAAGCATATGAAACTGACTATTTAGAGCTCTTACAGCCAAGGTAGCAGAAGTATAAATCTTTTTCCCCATCTGTCCAGGGCCCTTGAATCCCTATGAGAGGGGATTGTTTTTTTTGCAGTGGAAGCCTAGACCCCTTTGGGTCCCTGAGAGATAGTTTCTGGGTCAGCAACAGGGTTTTTATAAATAAATATATGTGAATCAGGAACCCTGTAGTATCTGTCTGGCTTAACAGGAGCTGGTGGTAAAGAGTCAGGAGACAGACCGGACCCTGAAAATACATCATCTACAATGTCTAAAACAGGAGGAATAGCAAGGGGCCTGTGCTGAGGTAATAAAAGGAAGTCTTTTAGCCTTTTCTTGGATTCAGAGTAATCTCTCCCAGTGGAAATGCTCCCTCATAGTATGCAGGGTCTCCCCAAAAGAATAATCCTCAGGAGAGGATGAAGGGATAGATTCTTCAGCATCAGAATTCTCATAGGGAGGAAGAGTATAATCCTGTTCAGAAGAGAAATCAGAGGAAATGGAAACCTGATTTGAAGATTCATATTCTATCTCTTGCCTAGGCCTCTTATCAGGAGGGGGATGTGAACCCTGATCAAAGTAATTAGGTCTTCAGCCATTTTAAGCATCTGTTTTTTAGGCATGGAGGCCTGTCCAGGAGAATGCTGTACTTGTTTCTTTGTCTTTAGAGCTGCTTTAGTCTTTGCCTTTGAAGCTGAAGTTGGTTTTACATATAACTGTGTAGGCCTGAAAACACCCTCAGAAGCCGATGCCTGCTCAGCGGCTCCAGACCCATCTGAGGGAATAGTTTCCGAGTGTCCAATACCTTGAGTTTCCAGTGGCCTAGTCGGCTCCACATGGGAGTCAGAAGCGGCCTGTGGCTCTGAGGTAGCAGGCATCAGGGGCTGTGAAAGCACCTCACTGAGAGCCGGCGAACCGGCGACAGGCTTAGCGGAAGCCTCATCGGCTTTGGACCTCGGATGCCTGTCCTTTTCTTTATCTTTGTGCTTTTTATAAACTCCAGTAGTCAGCTGTTCCAACAGCATTATATAATTGAATCTTCTGCCAAAGTAATGAAATGCAAAATCGTACCGACGCTTAATAGTGCGTTTGTTAAATCTAGCACAAAGCCAACAACTAGCAACATCGTAGTCAGGGCCTAGGCAAGGAATACAGTAAGAATGAAAATCCTTATGAGGTATTTGCTTCCCACAAGAAATATAATTATTAACTTTTTCTGACATCGGTCTGGAGCAAGAAAAAGGTTTCCCCAATAGGGAACGTAGCTTTAATGAAGACTTTGGATCTGAAATTCGAATTTGAAAATCTCAGGAGTCGGCCGACCGGCACTTGAAAACTGCTTTTGCTTCAGGCACCGCACAGCAAGAAAGACTCAAGAAAATGGTGTTGGCTGCATCTTTTATACCCCTGGCGCACTGATATCAGGGAGGAGGCAACAGCAACCGACACTGGACCTAGACTTTGGAACTCGGTCCGACTGCGGGTAGCCTGCCAGCAGGATAACCCAATTGTAATGACTGCAACAGTGAAACACAATGAACATCATTGATATCTGTGCAGTAACTGAGACCTGGTTTAAGACTCCACAGAGCACCCCTGCAATACCAGGCTACAACTCTTACCACACTTGTCGGCCATCAAACCAAGACAAAACACTAAAGGTGGAGGAGTTTCCATATTCACCAAGGATATTCACACCTCCGGGCTAGTTGCCCAACACAATGCGTCTGAAATTCTCCAAGTGCAACTAACACTAAGTAAGACTGCAATCCAAATTTTAGCTTGATACAGATCCCCCACCATGTCCCACAATTCTTACTACACCTTCCTAAACATACTGGAAAATATTAAGATACAATCAAATACCCTAATACCAGGTGATTTCAACTATCCTGCAATTAACTGGGAAAACTACTTGAATACCAACACCTTTTCTCAACAGTTCTTGGAATTCATAAATTTCAATGCCCTGGATCAACTAATCCATTGTCCCGTCAGGGGCTCTAATATCCTAGACCTGGTCATTACCAACATGGGAGATAGATGTTCCACACCAGTGGTCACCCCCTCATTGGTCAGGTTTGACCATAAGCAAATCACACTTGACATCCACATCCCACCTCCATAAAAAACTTCTCCAAAGCCAACTTCATGCTACTTGTCAGAAGTGACAAAAGCCATGGCACCTATGCAGATGGGAGCTGAAAGTTCAAATGCTGAATCCTACACTAATGCACTGTACAAGCAGATCCACTTTTGCATGAATCATGCCATCCCAAATAGAACCAAGGCACTCTCCTCCAAAAAAAGGAAGCCAATCTGGTGGTCCCCTGCCATAAACAAACTATACAACAGAAGGAAGAAACTGTTGCATAAAAGAGGAAAATCCCAGGATGCAAAAAACTCCCTTATCAGCCTCAGTTAGAAGCTGATATCCCTCATAAAATCCTCCAAATTTAGTTGCAAAAATAAAATTGCCAAAGATTCCAAAGACAACCACAAGGCATTCTATAGGTATGTCAAGAATCTAAATGGCAATGCTCAGATCTGTTGTGAGCTACAGCAGAATGGCATTAAATATACTGATCCCAAGGATATTTCCAATATCCTGACAGATTGATTTAGTGCCAACTTCACCCCCCTCTCACCCTCTAAAGGGCCCATATCAATACAAAAGATTGCCAAATTCCAGTAATCATGGCCACAACAAAGGTAGAAACCGCACTCTCCAAAGCTAAGAATACAGCATCCATGGGATGAGATGAGATCCTGGGCTATGTACTACATAAACTACAAAATGAACTGGCACCTCACCTAAGTGCCATGTTTAATCATAGCCTCACCTCAGGCTTCGTACCCAATGAGAGGTGCACAGCTTCAGTTATCCCACTCCACAAGGGGGTATCCACCTTGGATCCCGGGAACTACCATCCCATCAGTCTGATGAGCCTAATCAACAAAGGCATGGAATGCATTATCATGGAACTTATAAACAAAGACATTGGCAACCTTCAAACACTGGACCCCACCCAGTTTGAGTTCGTGAAGGGACGATCTTTCTCCTGAATCTGATTGACTTCTTTTGAATCAGTCTCCAGAACTGTGGATAAGGGTAAGGCAGTCCACACAGCCTATTTGGACCTCGCCAAGGCCTTCGACACCATCCCCCACTCTGGAATCATAGATAAACTTACTAGGCTGGGCATAAAGCCCTACATCCCTCAATGGGTTGCCAATTGGCTTACTGACAGAACCCAGACTGTAAAAGTAGCCAGCTCCAAATTCAGCTCTAGACAAGTGACAAGTGGAGTACCTCAGGGTTCAATCCTGGGACTGCTCTTGTTTGGCATCTACTTCTCTGAAGTACAGGCCAACACTAAGGGACTCTGGCTAACAAAGTTTGCAGATGATTGCAAACTGGGAGCCATTACTGAATTCCCAAATTATGTGGATATTCTACAAAAGGGCCTTTCAGAAACAGATGCTTGGTGCCAGAGCCATGGACTCAAGCTTAATGCCAAGAAATGTATAGTTATCCCCTTTGGGAAAAAACACATACCCATGAATTACCACATAGGTGGCAGTACACTAAACATTGAAAGTGTGATGAGAGACATAGGGACACAGGTGGACAGTGGTCTCACCTTCGGTAACCACATCACCACAACAGTCAGGAAATCTTTCTTTGTAGCACACCTCATCACTAAGGACTTTTCATCCAGAAAAAAAGGTCATTGTCCCACTGTACTCTTCCCTCATTAGACCCATTATAAAGTACAATGCCCTGTTTGGTATGTACCTCACAAGACATCTGCAACAGCTGAAAAGGCCACAGAAATACCTCACTAAAAGAATCACAGGCTTAAAGCAGATGCCCTATGCTGACCATCTAAAAAAACTCCAGCTGTACTCTGTGGCATATCGTCTACTCAGAGGCGATCTTTGCTTAATTACAAGGCCATGTCAAACCCTGAGCTGTTGGACATGCTCCACTTAAAGAAATCCCAATCCCTCAGAACCACATGCTCCAGTGATCTAAACCTTGTCATCACAATGAAAAAACATGCTGGAGGGATAAGTTCTTGACCCAGAGACTCCCCATACTCTGGAATAGACTGCCCATATATGTCAAGCAGAGCACCTCCTTGGCCTTCTTCAAAAGAAATCTTGATGATTGGATAGGAGATAGGAAATTTACCCCAGGAATCACATCAGTTGCCCTGCTAGACAGGGTCAAGGGAAGTAAATATTGTGGGAAGAAATATCCGGTGAGCTGTTTGGCTAGGCTTGTATAGGCCCTAGGGCTGATAGCCTAGTACCAACCTATGAACATATGAACCTATGAACAAACACAGGAGAACTTCAAAAAACACAGAAAAATGTGACAAATCTTAGAAATAGTTTGGCAAACTAAGGAGAACTTTGGCACACTCAAAACAGCTTTTGCAGTATCAGAGGACATTAGAAAATACCAGAATAATGTTAAAACAACCTAAGTGCAGTACAATAACAAACAGATGGCATTTCTTTAACAAGTGACAGAGCAAGTACAAAAGAAAAATAAAACTTATATCAGCTTTGTAGTTTCAGATGGTTTTATAGCAATCCAAGTCTTGTAGTCACAGGTGTCTAAGCCAGGCACAGGGAAGCTCTGAGTAAATGAGCACAGGCTCACAAAAATGTAAGGCTTTTATACCAGCATGATGAAAGACCTCTGCACAGTTAAGACCTCAGGCCAATCAGATAAACACACAATAAGATTTTCACCAGCAATTCCCAACTAGGGAAGGTTGAATCAGCTCTCTGTTCTCACCAGAGTGCAAAAGAACCCTCTTAATGGAAAACAAACTAGTTTTAATCTCGAGTGCAGTAAGAAATGCTTTATAACAAAAGGCAGAATTCCTGCAGTATCAAAAATCCTTGGAAATATGTTCACTAATCCTGAGAAATGTTCACAAAATACAAAAAAAAATGTGCAAACATAGCAGAACTTCAACAAACACAGAAAAGTGTAAAACTTAGAAATATTTTTGCAAACTCAGGAGAACTTTGGAAAACTCAGAACAGCTTTTGCAGTATCAACAAAGGTTAGGAATTATCAGAATACGGTTAAAGCAACCTGGCTTTCACCAGGGGGTTTAGGGGGTCAGATTTTTTTTCTTCTGCTCATGATTTGATTGGCAGTGGTGTTTTGTTGAGTTGACAGTGCACAGTGCCCAACCTTCCACAAGGCACACACTACACCTAGGGGCCAATTTAGAGTATCCAATCGGAAGAAGAAACTGAGCAAAGGAGCACAACCTGACGGACCTGCAGGACATGCAGACTCTGCACAGAAGGCACCCAAGCTGAGAACCGAACCAGAGAACCTCTTGCTGGCAGGTGGTAATGCTAACCACTGCACTACCATGGCCACCCACTGTCAAAGCAGCCTAAGAACAGTATAATAATAAACAGATGGAGTTTCTTTAACAAGTGCATGCTGAAAAATAGCCTGTTGTAAAACAATTATTTTTTGTTTTAGTAAAAAGGAAGGTATTGATACTAGAGTTACATTGTCACTGCACAGTTTTGTTCATTCGATTAAACAATGTACATACTTTCTGTTCAAAACAATAAAATAATATTGGAAAAAAAACAAATATTAATAGTAAAATATGCTAAGATTACATAACACACTATGCTGTATGTTGATGAAGCAAAAAAATCATAGTGAAGTGATTGAGAGATGCATAAAATAAGTGCAAACATGTTGTTCTCACTTTAGATCTGAATTCCAACACATAATGGAACAGAGCCACATGATAACTAAATAAACTGTTAGGGGTTGTCATAGCCATTATAAAGCTGTATCAGCAACAGATTTTCATGAAAGATGCTGTGGAAGCCAGATGTTGGCCAAGAAGGAGTTGAGTGTTTACACCATGTTTGACCTATCATTGACTACATGAGTATGAAATACTAGATCACTACAGGGTAGACAGGGTGGATGAGCTATGGTCCTGTTTCTTCAAAATGTGATGACAACAATGAATTCCTGAATGATCCTCTTCAGTAGGTTCAATTAAGAGAACAACGCCATGGCAACTAAACTCCTCATCAAGCAAAATAAGGAAGTACTCTGCTTTAACCTAGTGGAAGTCTGAAATGTCCTAAGCTCAGTAAATCCCAGAAAAGCATTTGGCCCTGACAACATTTGAGGAAGTGTGTTCAGAGACTGATCTGCTCAACTTGAGTACCAAGGTGCTTCAAGAATACTGCTACTATAATACCTCTACCAAAGAAATCACAGCCAGCCAGACTAAATCACTACTGTACAGTTGCTGTAACCTTGATGGTGATGAAATGCTTCGAGCAGCTGATCATGGTCCACCTATCTGCAAACCTACCAGCATTGCTAGACCTGCTTCAATTTGCCTACAGGGCCAATCACTGTTGACAACAAAAACTGTTATGCAAGAATGCTATTCATTGATTTTTAGCTCTGCTTTAATACAGTTATCCATCAACACCTGATTGAGAAGCTTGTCCAGCTGGGCATCAACACCAGTTTACACAACTGGATCCTGGACTTTCTCATTGATAGACCTTAAAAAAATATGTGCGGTAACAGCCCTCTGTTGTTTACCTTACTAACTCACAATTGCATTGTCAGACAGAATTTAATCAAGATCATGAAGTTCGCAGATGGCACCACTGTAGTGGGTCTTATCAGGAGTGGAGACAAGACTCCCTACAGAGATGAGAGGAACCACCTCATTAACTAGTGTGATATTACTAACTTGGCCCTAAATGTGAATAAAACCAAGGAGTTAGTAATGGACTTCAGAAAGAATCAGGACTCATCACCCACTCATAATTAAAGGGAAACAGTGGAGAGACTGTTACCAAATTTCTGGGTGTGTATATTTCTGAAGACTTAGCATGGTTAACAAATACTAGCCACATTGTGCAGAACACACATCAATGCTTACACTTCTTGCAGAAGCTGAGGTAAGCTAGTCTCCCTTCCTCTGTTCTCAAACAAAACCTTCTATGGGGTACTATTGAAAGCACCTTGACTAGTAATATCGCAGTTTGGTTCAGGAACTGTAAAGCCTCAGACTGAAAGGTCCAACAGAAGGTGGTGAAGGTAATGGAGAAGATCATTGGATCCACACTTCTAACTCTGCAGGCTCTATATGAAGCAAGATGTATTGGCAGAGCCAGAAAAATAATTGGAGATGACACACACCCTGCACATGGACTGTTCTGCTTATCTTCAGGAAGATGATGCCGCCATATGCCTTGTAAGTCTTCCAGGTTTAGTAGGAGCTTCTTCCCATATGCTAACAGACTGTTGAACTCTACAACTTATCAATAGATAGTGACTGGAACAATCAGTAGTACAGCTATCTTCTTGTGCAATACCTACCACAAGCTGTTTTAAAAGTGCAATCAGTAGTAATTTAACATTCCATACAATATACTTGTGCTATTCAGTATGTTCTGTACACTCTGTGCAATACATGCTTTTCTGCATGTGCAATATTGATGAAGGCTGCTGCCAGTGTTATAGAGGTATCTCAGATCTTGTCGTTCTTGTTCAGTATATGTATATGTTACTGTACTTTTGCATGTCCTTGTGGAATACTCCAACAGTTCCACAAATACAACGCTTCAACATGTTGGCAAGCATATCTGATTTTCACATACTCGGAGGGAGGGGGGGTGAGCTACAACCACACAAAATTTCTATATCGTAGCTCATTTTCCAAAGGTAATGGGGTCATAGACTGCACCCACCTTGAAATTAAAGCTACACCTGGTGAACTGTGACAGAGGTATGTGAACAGAAAAGGATATCTGTCACTCCATCAACTGTCAGGTAGTTTGTAATAGACAATGTATCATCTATAACATGTGTGCAAACCATGCCTTTGTGATTTGGAGTTTTATTCTATGACAGTTCACATAAAAGTTTTTTTGAGATAGTAAACCCACAAAAGTGGACCCTTTGGTGTGACATTATTAGCTCCTTCCATCTTCAGCCAGCCTGTGCATTTATTCCACTGCAGTTTAAGATATGTTCATAGTTGTAATCATACCTCTCAACCTCTTAAAGCAAGAAATCTGGACAAAGTCATGAATAAAAGTGGGACAAAGACCCAAAAATAGGGACAATTTTTAAATATTGCTCTTACGAACTTAGAAAGTCGATAGAATAAGAGGTTTTGCATTAGCATGAATTTCTGAAAGGTATGAAGTCTGAAACTTAAATATCTGTCGTTATTTTTTAACTTCAATCTTTAAAGATTTGCTACTAATTTGCCAGAAAGCCACAATTTTATGAAAAATTGACCAAAAATATGAAGCAAAAATCTGAACATTCTACAAAAATCGGTACAGTTAAGAGATGTATCCTCTGTTGTTAGTCTCTCTGGTGAGAGCAATACAAGAAGGGTTTTCATTAGCACTACAGGTTGGATAAATGAGCTCCTACCTATAAGCAGAATTAAGAATTGGTGGTTTTGGGTTCAATTGATTGCTAAGAAGCTGCAGAACTGTTTAGAGTTGCACTACTGGGAGCAGTTAATAGAAGGATATAGGATCATCTCTCAAGAGACTTTTCAAGAAATGTATTCTTCACCCTGTTGATCGGCACCTTTCAAGTAAGCTGAGTACATTAAACTTGTTGTGAGTCCCTGTTGCAGCTAAACCTAGATGAGTAAACTGGCTGCTTAATGAGCGCCAGGGTAACACAGGATCTAAGGGTATGATTGGCTGATTGTATAAAATATTAATAGCCCCTCCAGTAGCTTGACTAATGTTCAGGCTGCAGTGGGAACAGCAGTTTAATACTCAGATCTGGTTTCATAGGTGGAAAACAGTACTATTAATTTTGAGGTATGCTTCCAGATTGCAGCAATACCATTTTGTTAGTGGCATTGTCAATTTAAGTACTTCTATACTCCCAGCAGGATGAATAAGATGTTTCCTGGTACTTCACTAAGATGTTGGAAGTATGGCATAGACAGTGTGGGACACTGGAGCCATCTCTTCTGGGACTGTTTAGTCTTGGCCAGTTTTAGAAGAGTATTACAGTCAATTTGTGACAAACTGTGGCCGGGCCAAGGTTACATTAAATAAGGAGTTAAACTTTCAAGGTGATGCAAACACATTTCAGTTTAACCTTTCCCAATCTAGGCTTTTTAACTTACTCATGATTTCATAAAAAAAAAATAGATAACCAAGAAATACAAATCAATATCTGTTCCTCAAATAGTCAAGTTGGTGGATCTATTCCTAGAGACAGAAAACTCATTGCTTTTCAATTGAGATAGCATGTTCCAGAAGCTGTATAACATAATAGGTCAGTCCTAAACAGAAACTTTGTGATTGTCTTTAGTCATACGTTTGTTTTCACCAAAAGGTACTGCTCTTGGACACTAACCCAGAAGGACAACGGTACTTAATGAAGTCATGGGAACTCTGCCATTTTTGATTTTGCACAAGCTCATAGGTTGTGATTCGCATGGAGTTAAATAATTTGCAATATTTCTGAAAGAGACCTTGGGTGGTATTCATAGTCATTACTTGAACAGGTACATATCATTTCATTGAAGCAACTAACCGTTGAACACCTATTAATCAAACTTAATCCATCGAATGCTAATTCCGTTCCCATGTTCATTTAAGTGAATTTCTACCTAGGAAAAACGTGTTGGTCATCATTGGGAATTTGCCCTTTTCCCTACTGTACTGTGATCTCGGAGTTGGTATATTTAATTAAAGTCGATGTGGGGGTACATGAGTAGGTTTTAAATTATGTGTTTTTTTGTGATGGTCACTAGGTTGGCCGACTGTATTCTTCCATGGGAAGAAATTCGTTTAAATGAACATTTGATGGAATTAGCATTCGATGGATTAAGTTTGACAAATAGGTGTCCGACGGTTAGTTGCTTCAACAAAATAATACAGACACAACTTGAACATGGTATGAAAATTAAAGCTGTTTGAATATATATGCAGTTATGTAACTGAGGAGGGGATTGTCTATAATACTTCCCAAGAACAAATGCACTTAAAACGACTAACTGAAGTTGCTTGAGAGTTTGAAAACATGATTCTGCATGTGAAGTATCAGTCACCAAAAAATGTGTTGAATAAAAAATCCTTTTTTTGTTTCATTCTGTTTTGTAAAATACAAGTCCAGAAAAAAATTCTACACACAAATTTACTTATTTATTGACATTGGATTACCGGAAAAGTCTGACTAGGTAGGACACCATTTTCAGTAGAGCCATGGGGAGAAAAGCACCAAAGTATTACAAAAAAATGTTAAGAATAATAATTTTACAGTCTTTATAAATAATACAAAACAAAAAACAAATACAGTTTAATTATACCAAGAATAGATACATAACTTATATGATAATGACTTAATAGTTAAAGAAATTTTAGTTAAGTAATAGAGAAAGAATAGGTAAGTTAGTATAATACAAACAGGAGTTGCAATAAAATGTGAGAGAAAAGCAGCCTTGTGGTATATTTAGAGAGGATGTCAGAGGAAACAAATAAAGTAAGAAAGTGAGTAAAGAAAGCAGAGCAAGGAAATGGAATGCATGAAAGGTATTTGTCCATATTTAGGGTTGTGCAAGAAATGAGCTGGCTTTTGGTTAGGAAGTTATGCAGAATGGTTTTAAAGGATGGTAGGGAGGGTATTGACCTGATGGATAGAGATAAGGAGTTCCAGGCCTTAGCAACATGTTACAAGGACAGACAATTTCCAGCAGATTTGATAGCTTTGTGGAGAGACAGGAGTTTCTGATCCAGCAGGGCAAGCAGATTGATCATGAATAATTTTATAGGTGGTAAGATGCTGTGTATATGTTAATTGATAGGTAGTTCTAACCAACTTATGCTTTTTAGTGCTATGTAGTGATGAGTTCTGAAAGGGGTATTTGCTGCAGCTTTAGCAGATTTGTTATAGGATTGTCGAAGTTTTGATTTTTGTGATGTCTGATGATTAGTAAGAATGAGTGCACCATAAAGAAGTGTGGAAAGAAGATAAATAGTGGAAAGTCTAGCTTTAGTTTTGTCAGTGAGAAAGTTTTTGGCTATATAAAGCATACCTAGTTTTTGGTGGGTTTTTCCTTATGCAAATTTGTATATGCAGGTCAAATTTAAGATTATCATAAATGCAACTAAAAAACAAAAAAATAAAATAATAAAATACCACCAAGACCACCGATCCAAGAAGTAAGCAAATTTAGTTATACATTTAGCGCCTTGGCTTACACAGCCTTCCTTGGTGGTATTTTCTTTACAAATTTAAGATTATCACAATCATCCCTAATAATTTGCAATGAGACGTGACTTCAATGGTGGTATTATCAAGTGAGAGGACTTTATATTTTTTTTTTCATGGGAGAGAGATTTGGGGGAAAAATGTCCAGTCATCCATCCTCAACCCCTTTTCCCATTTTTGTGCATGGGATCAGGGTGTCACTTCAAATGTGACAATCATCTAGAGCCAAAGTTTACGCCATCAGGTGGTTAGCCTGCCATGGTAGTTCATCTGTACCACACACTCACACCTAGGGCCAATTTAGAGTGTCCAATCCACCCGCTGTATGTTTTTTGAATGTGGGAGGAAACTGGAGCACCCAGAGGAAACCCACATAAACACAGGAAGGATATGCAGATTCCACATAGAAGGCACGCCACCTGAGAATCAAACTGATGAACCTCTTGCTGTGAGACAACAGTGCTAACCACTG
>NC_056741.1:665024185-665134185 GCF_019279795.1 Protopterus annectens | reverse complement strand
AAACATTCAATTTCAAATGCAAACATACACAATTATTCTTTTGTCCGAAATAATGATTTACTATGAATATCAATTTAAAACTGGATATCCAGTCAGGAGCTCCCAAACTGATTTGTGACAGAATGCTTCTTCAAGATTAGGAATGTGAATACACTGCAGGGTAAAATGCTATAAATTAGTAATGACCAGTTTTTATTCTTAATAAATGTATGTACAAACAAAACTTGTTTAAGCACAGAGTACTTTATAAAACCTGGAAATAATAAGAGGATGCAAAGAAAATGTATTAATAATGTATGATAAGCATATGGCATTAAATGATAGCTAAATGACTATTATATCACTAAAATCTCCATAAATCTTGGAGTATTCTTTAAGAATGGATTAGATCTAGAATGAAAGTCTTATATAATAAAATGCATATGCATAAGATGTACATATAAAGATTTAACAGACAATATCAGTTACTGATTGTTTAGAACTGAAAAGAGATTAACTAAAGAAAGTAGTCAGACATTTTGGTTGAATTTCTGTTTGAGAAAGACATATAATTTTTTATGAAAAAAAACAAATATCAGACATAGCAATATGCATAAGGCATATTATTTGTTGTACTATCAAGTTATACCATATCATTGCATATATGATTCAAACTGAATAAGAGATGAATATTCTAGGCAGCCTTTGTGTTCTTTTTTATATTTCTTATGCAGTTCCATATCGATAATGCAGTATCTTCCATCATTTTTCCTGAAAGTAGAGAATATCAAAATATTTTATAATGACACATTTTGACTTATTATGATGGAACATCAAACAGACTGTGTCATATATTAGGCAACTAAGTGTGGATGTGTATGCAAGTAAATCCTTTAGCAGTTAGACCTGCTTGTTTAATAAATGATAACAAATGAGTACCCAGTATCCAGTTAAGTAAGCATTAAACGTACTTTGAATTATAGCAAAATTGAAAAATAAGTTTCTAAACAGCACACCAATTACTAAATTTACTAGATCAAAACAAAAGGGTCTTCTTTCACTGCAGACCTCCAACAAATCTCCCTTCACTGTTGTATACCTGACTAATAATAATAATAATAATAATAATAATAATAATAATAATAATAATAATAACAACAATGATGATGGTACAAATAGGTTGGTTTTACCTTTGCTCCTCATTATGTTTTGTTTCTTCCCTTCCTTCTATTGCCTACGATTCCAAACATAGGAGAAGAACTATATTAATATTTCCATTCGTCTTTAAAAAAATCCAATAATATAAATTGATCATATACTCATTTTTTTCTTCAGAGACACAACAGAAGGAATACACACATGGCTTTAAGAAAAGAATCCTCATACAAACCATATGCAGATTTTACTGAATACATAACAGGTAAAATGTGACACTTTCTACTTTACCTTGTTGCACATTTACATACTTCAAATGCCTAGATCTGGTGTGAGAATGCATGCTTTAATTTTTGTTATTCTGAGTCACACTAACTTTAAGGATTAATCTTATTAAGAGAGATTGTTTTCCTTGCCTTCCTAACAGCATTTTATTGGAGATGGGCAACACTGTAAAGTGCGTTACGTTGGAAAATAGAATACTAGATCTGTAGATAACAACTTTAGCACAGGAATTAAACTTTTTTTCTTGAATGCAGGTACTTTGTAACATTTGTTGGTAACCACACTTTGCTGAACATGGGTAATTTCACTTCTTTAAGAATATTCCTGTCTAATGTTTTAATTAAATTATGACAAGTGAAAGCACCAATGAATTATATCTAATGAAAAAGAAAACAGCCTCATCAAACAATATAATCTGGTTTACCATTTTAAACTTCTGACTTTATATTCTACTTGCCTGAGATATCCATTTTACACATAGTGACAATTTGATAATATGTAATATGTTCTATCCAGCAAATTTAACTATATATGAGATATCTGTTTTTCCTGCAGGCTTACACAAGTAAGTGAGCAAAACTGTATGGTCCTTAGTACACAAGCTGAATGTTCTAGTCACTATTTGCTGAACTCTCTGTTTAAGTGTGTTATGCATATTTCCAGCATCTGTTTTTAACATTCTTTTGCTTTGCAGTAATCATTTCACTGTCATTCAAATATGCATTTTTAAAAAAAATTAAAATATATTACTTTCCTGTTTTGTTACTGTGATACCCATGCACTGGCCCAGTAATCAAGGAGCCTCAATCCTCAGCACTAGCACCAGTGAGGGTCGTGCACATTGGGGGGATAACAAGTACACACACAGTAAAGTACAATTTCCCTTAAGAGTACACAGAGATCACAATCATTCTGGGGATGGTTTGTCCCATTCTCTCCAGATTCCCAATAAGACTCCCCACTGACACAGCTATATGGTCCAGATCTCAGCCTAGTGGTCAAGCTAAAACCTCCAGCACACTCTCTGTCCAACCAGTGCTTTGTTTCCCTGCCCAAGTAGCTGACACACATACACACACACACACACACACACACACACACACACACACACACACACACACACACACACACACACGCACACACACACACACACGCACACACACGCACATGCACACACACACACACACACACACACACACACACACACACACACACACACACACACACACACACACACACACACACACACACACACACACATTTACACACACACACACACACTTTAAGATTTGATTTAGAAACAAACACACAGACACTTCTGGGGAAGGCTGCCACAGGTTCTCCAGCTAGGCCTCCTTTCTGCCCAGACTATAAGATAGTAAAGACTGCCACCAACCACTATTATCAGCTACTATAAAGCCTTCCAAAAGGGTGGTCAATTTCACTGTGTAATTTTACTGTTAGCCAAATAATGTGGGCAGAACAGAAAAACTATTGAAGTGGCTTGGACATTATCACCAAATACATGCAAGTACGCTAAGAGCTTAAATTATCTCTACACAAAACAGCCAGAGTTGAAAGGTTTAAAAATATTTAATAATAAAAACACAAGACAAATCTCATCAATTCAACATCGTGCTATTCAAGAGTTCAGAGATCACAGGAAACTTTAAAACAATATTGTAAGATTGTCTGACATAAATATAGAAAACAACTAGACTAATCTGGCTAAATTCCTATTAGTAGCTGACACATACACACACACACACACACACACACACACACACACACACACACACACACACACACACACACACACACACACACACACACACACACACACACACACACACACATTAAGATTTAATTTAGATACAAACACACAGGCACTCCTGGGGAAGGCTGTCATAGGTTCTGCCCAGACTATAAGGTAGTGCTGACTGCCACCAACCACTATTATCAGCTACTATAAGGCCCTTCCCAAAGGGTGATCAATTTCACTATGTAGTATTACTGTTATCCAAATAGTAAGGGTGCCGAACAGCAAGACTATTGTAGTGGCTTGGACAGTATCACCAAATACATGCAAGTACTCTCTAAGAGCTTAAATTATTTCTACACAAAGCAGCCACAGTTGAAATGTTTAAAAATATTTAATAGTAAATAATAAAAACACAAAAAAATCTCATTAATTCAACACAGTGCTAATCAAGAGTTCAGAGATCACAGGAAACTTTAAAACAATATTGTAGGATAGTCTGACATAAATATAGAAAACAGCTAGACTAATCTGGCTAAATTCCTATCTAACTCTAAGAGAAACTATGTCCTAAATAACTTTACTTACAAGGCAAAGTGCTGGTGAGTTGTTGTAAGCTTCAGACAAACTCCAAAATGCTTTTTATCTGAGAAAGTCTTAAATTGATAACACTCAGTACTGCTGAGTCATTTCACATTACATCATTTTTATCACTTCTCCTTTAGTTCCCAGGCTAACAGAAACTCAGAATTTACATTTATAAGCTGCACCTGGCCAGTAAGCCACAGGGTATAAAAGACACTTTTACATGTAAAAAATAGCAATTATCTCTTTCTTAATAGCAATAAAAAGAATTTGCTAGCTCAGGCATCCTATCTCCAAGCTTGAGATCAAACACAGTTGTAATTCTTTACTTAACAGCTTTATTCCATCAGGGTGCACTGTGGTTACATTTTTGAAGTTCAGCATATAACACAGTTTTCTTACATTTAGTTTTCTTTACACTTGTAAAACAAGCCTGTGGATTACATTAATATTTACAATGACATATAATTATCTGCAAAATTCTGTGTAGCTAGGCTGTCAGCCTTCACATACCCCCACCCCTAGAGAACTCAATCTAGTTTGTCATGTAACCCTTGAGAAATGTTGCTTGAGAGGGTTAGGTCTATCTGGGTATACCTTACCTCATTCCCTATCTTCTGAGCCCATCTGTGTTGACATTGCTAATCCCACTGTGGTGCTGCACTGACATACATGCTTGCAACCCTAGGCTTCATCTTAGCAATTTGGCATTTTGCTGGCTGGCTCGGTATAACCATGTTAGGGGATTGTGATATGAGGGAATTTCCTTCCATGCAGATAAGGCTGACGTTTCTGCAGTGCCCACACTATGGCTAGACATTACTTTTCTACAGCTACATAGCATTTGTCCCTGGGTTGCAGCCTATGACTGAGATAAACCAGTGGGTGCTCTTCTCCCTCCAAAGAAATCTACGTACAGCCCCCACCCATCCACCTACACAACTAATTCTTTGCTGTAATCTGGACTGGCTAAAACAGGGGGTCCACTCAAAGCTTCTTTAAGCTTATGTAATGCCTGCTCACATGCTGGGGTCTATAATACCTTAACTGGCCTGTTTTTCCTGGTCAGGTGAGGGGAGCAGCTATGGTACTATTAACTGGGAACAAACTTTCTGTAGTACCCTGCTGTCTCTAAGAATGCCCTCACCTGTGTCTTAGTAACAAGTGCAGGCCATGCCTGAATGGCTTCCACTTTGGCTGGTTCTGGCCTGACCTTACCACTCCCCATTCTATGTTCCAGGTAAGAGGCCTCTTTCATACCCACCTGACATCTGCTGGGCTTAATGGTTAACCCTGCCCTCTGTCAATCTGCCCAATACCTCCCTGACATGCTGAAGGCACTTTTACCAGGAATGGCTGTAGATGGCAATATCATCTAGTTAAGTAAAGGCAAACCCTCCTGTTCCTGCTAGGATATGATCTACCAGCCTCTGGAAAGTCACTGGGGCATTTTTTCATCATAAAGAACATCTTTGTGAACTCATACAAGCCAAAAGGAGTCACAAAGGCTGACATCTCTCCAGCTATGAGAGTCAAGGGCACCTACCAGTAAGGGCATCATACCATCATATCATACCTATACCTACATATCATCAGATATGTAGGTATAGGTATCTGATGAAGTTGAGGATGAAAACATATTTCAAAGGTGTATCGTTTATGTGTGTGCTTTCTTTGCAGCATTAAAACTGTGTTATGCCCGTTATAGTCTGCTGTTTTCTGAAGTTCCATTCAGGTATGGATACATGTTTTTCAGCTGTAAATGCACCTTTTTTTCCTTTTTGTGGATATCCCACCACAGCCAAACAATTAACATGTGATGCCCACACACTGGCCCAGTAATAAACAAGCCTCACTCCTATCTACTAGCACCAGTGAGGGGCATGCAGATTAGAGGTATAACAAGTCCGCACACAATAAAGTACAATTTCCTTTCAGAGCACACAGAGATCTAGCACCCTCTCTGTTCAACCAGTGCTTTGTGTCCCTTCCCAAGTAGCTGACACACACATGCACACTTTAAGATTTGATTTAGATACAAACACACAAACACTCCTGGGGAAGGCAGCCATAGGTTATCCAGCTATGTCCCCTTCCTGCCCAGACTATATGGTAGTACCGACTGCCACCACAAACTATTATCAGCTACTATAAGACCCTTCCCAAAGGGTGACCAATTTCATTGTGTAGTATTACTGTTATCCAAATTGTAAAGGTGCCGAACAGCAAGACTATTGGAGTGGCATGGACAGTTTCACCAAATACATGCAAGTACTCTCTAAGAGATTAAATTATGTCTACACAAAACAGCCACAGTTGAAAGGTTTAAAAATATTTAATAATAAATAATAAAAACACAAGGCAAATCTCATCAATTCAACACAGTGCTAATCAAGAGTTCAGAGATCACAGGCAAAGTTCTAGTGAATTGTTAACTTCAGACAAAATCCAAAATGCTCAAGCTTTCTCTATGAGAAAGTCTTAAATTGATAACACCCAGTACTGCTGAGTCATTTCACATTACATCATTTTTATCACTTCTCCTTTAGTTCCCAGGCTAACAGAAGCTTAAAATTTACATTTATAAGCTGCACCTGGCCAGGAAGCCTCAGCAATAAAAGACAATTTTAAATGTAAAATCTAGCAATTATCTCTGCCTTAATAACAATAGAAACATTTGCTAGCCCAGACATCCTATCTCCAAGCCGGAGATCAAAGTTGTAATTCTTTACTTAACAGCTTTCTTCCAGCAGGGTGCACTGTGGTTACATTTTTGAAGTTCAGCATATAACACAGGTTTCCTACATTTAGTTTTCTTTACATTTATAAAACAAGCCTGTTGATTATATTAATATTTACAATGACATAGAATTATCTACATAATTCTATCTAGCTAGGCTAGCAGCCTTCACAGTTACTTATTTTGTTTTAATGCTCTTCATTTAGGAGGCTTTCTCCTCAATTTCCACTACAAACGACACATGCAAGGTAGGAATAATATGATTAATCAAATCTAAACAAATTATATCATTTTTGTTGGGTACCCCATTTTTCACAGAATGAATGTCTATATTTCACAGCCAAAAATAAGGCCTTATTTATTTAAATTGTAATTACAATCTTAGAACTTGAAGTAGTATCATGATGATATAATAACTGCATCAAGAGCCATAAAGATGTTTTTTGTTTACTTCCAATTTGTTCACTTAGAAAAAGTGTTGATGAGAAAAGTCACCCTTATGGAAGAAAACTATAAGCAATGGTTTCCAGCAGAGGGGAGCATTTCCTTCCAAGATGAATTACTATTATGTCAGGGTCGAAAATATATGGGGTCATCACCCTAAGAAATGTGGGTGGAATGTTGACGACAGCAAATGATCTGGGTTTGATTTTTACTTAATTTGCAGTCTGTAGAGATATGAATTGTTAGAATAGTCAAACAGGTGTGGAGGTGTGATTATGGTGGGATGCTGTAGGGTGAAGTATAGTAGAAAATTAGTTTTTATATGGAGTTAAAGACATCAGTGGAAATTTTTCAGCATCATCAACTTGTCAGACTGGAGAGGAATAGGGCAATGAACAGGGTAAAGATGCTGATCAACTGATCTCCAAAATGTTTCTGGATTGTACATGTGTTGTCTTTAAGGCTCAATAAAATAGCAATTTTTCATAGCAAAGATGGCATTTTTCCAGTAGTATGTACCATATTGAAATTATTAGTGTCACGTTTGTGTTGGTACATGAATAAATGAGTCTTCATGGGTTCTGTTCATGCAGCTTTATTTTATACAAACACATCACTTTAGAGGCTTACTGACTATAACTTTAGCAACATATATACAAACTAACAACTGCAATAATGCATGCTCACTCTCTGACTGCTTCTACAAAATGGCACTAGGGATTGCACTTGTCTGTAATTTATATGTACACACAGACTTACATGCTTCTTAAAGATATGGCACACACATGTTACACTCTGATCTACATCCTCCTTCTTTGAGAAATAGATCATGCAATTTGTAATGAGATTATCTGGCATGCAGAAATCACAAATAATCTATAGACATGCATTATACAATACAAAGTGCACACACACATACACACACACACACACACACATATATATATATATATATATATATATATATATATATATATATATATATATATATACACACACACACATATATGTGCATGTATATACAGTTAAGTCCACATTGCTGTGTATTTCATGCTAGGCTTAGGAACTCTTCCATATCACGTTGCATAAAACTGGGAATAGTATTTAGTAACTGGGAAAGTTTTTGCAAAATGATTGACCTGTTGAATGTCCGAATCACTTTCTGGAACAGAATCAGACTTTTTAACAGATTCTGGTCTAGAAACAATGTCTGACTCATTATTTGATTTAGAGTTTGCCTTACAGATACAATGTTGTAACTGCAATGATTCTGACTCTGATACAGGAAGAAGAAGTCTGCGATCCCGCGTATACTCCATTCCCTTGGAGTCGACCAAATAAGATCTCGGCTCAGCACAGATGCCTGTAGTCTGTCCTAGTCAATCAAAACCTTTAGTTGTCTGGATTTGTACCATCTCTCCTTCCCTCAACGGATGAAGTAATCTGCTCAATCTGTCATAACTAGATTTCTGGATAGTACGCTTCTTAAACAATCGAGCCTTGATGGTTTTATTGTTCTTAGGTTTAGGCTGCAACAAACTTAATGAAATAGGTAGCATAGTTCTAGTTTGTCTGGAAAGTAGTGTTTGAGCAAGAATATCATCACAGGGTATGTTTCTAAGATTAAGCAAATTCAAGAATACATCAGTATTGTCACTCTATGACTTTTCAAGCATTTGCTTTGTACTCTGTACTGCTCATTCAATTAGACCATTAGAGTGAGGATATTCAGGACTGCTAGTGACATGTACAAAGTCTCATTCTTTTGCATATTTCTGAAACAACTAGCTAGTGAACTGAGTACCATTATCATTAAAATGTTTGTGTGGACTACCATGAACTGAGAAATTATGTCTTGACTTGGTAATAACAGCAGGTGAGGTTAAGTTTGGTAGCAGATCAATCTCAAACCAATTCAAATAAGAGTCTACCAAAACCAAGTAGTGTTGACTGTTCCACTCAAAGATATCAGTTGCTACAGTATACCAAGGTAGTTCAGGAGTTGGACTTAGCTGAAGCAGTTCTCATTGCAAATGTGGTCTAGTACTATTGCATACTGAACAAGAAGAAAGAACTCTATCAATGCATTTTGATAATGAAGGCCAAAATCCTAATTATCTTGCTCTTCTCTTAGTGGATGATGAACCTGGGTGTCCACGATGCAAAATCTGAATATATTCTTGTTGTAAGGAAGCAGGAACAACAATTTTAGGATTTTTATTTTATTTATTTATTTGCCATTTGTTAACTGGGTTAGTCTGGCTGAGCAGGTGCCCTTTTCAGCTGAGACCTGAGGAGAAAAGCTCCAGAAACAAAAATTACAATTAGTTACAAATGAGAAGCACATTTATAAGCTAAATATACACGGAGAATATTATTGATCTTATACATAAAAAGACACATAAATAGTCGTAAAATACATGAATTGTAGTAGTGGTATGCTAACAAATAGGAGAAGAGGAAAGGAAGGACTTGTATGTAGGTGAGTCTGACATATAGCATGGAGTCTAGTATGAGAGTAGTGTGGAGGGGACAGTATATGTAGAAGAAAGATATAGGTGAGAGTTTGATGCAGTAGATAGGGCTAACAATGAGGTGCATTGTTGCTGAATTAGAAGAAATAACATTGAATAGGAGTGAGAGTTTTGTGATGCAGTAGATAGGACTAAGAATGGGGTGTATTGTTATAGAAATAACATACAAACAGGAGAGTCTAAGAATGTAAGGAAAGGGGACAGTGGTTTGGAGGGAGAGAAAAGGTTGGGGAGGAATTTCTTCAAGTAGAGTCTTTATAGGGGATGTAAAGGGTGTTTGAAAATAATTCCATCTTCCATCAACAATTTATCGCTGTAAGGAAAATATGCTTGCACCTCAGGTAATACACTGAATTGCTTTGACAGCCATCCGACATTAATGTAGTAATTAAGCTTTTGTGAAATTGGATCAGTTTTAGTGTGATCTCTTAACTCATCAGGTCTAGTGGTGGAAAAATTATGCACCGACATCACATCAAAGTCGAAAGTCTCAGCATCAAGCTATTCTGTTGTACTTCTAGTCAAACTAGATAAGGTATCAGCAAGATAGAGCAATTTGCCTTTAGGGTAGACCATTTTGAAATTGTATTTTTGCAATTTGAACATCATTCTTTGTAATCTTGCTGGAGCAGAATGCATAGGCTTCTTTAGAATAGTAACTAGAGGTTGATGATCAGTTTCAGTCTGCATAGCTTCACCATAAATATAAACATGAAACTTGGAGCATGCAAATACTATCACCAAAAGCTCTTTCTCAATTTGAGCATACTGCATCTCAGTTTGAGTTAGTGTTATATAGATGAATAGGCTACTGGTCTGCCGTCTTGAAGAATAACTATGCCAAGACCAAATTTTGAAACATCACAGGAAAGAACAACTGGTCATCAAATGCCTTCTGATGATGTTCTAACCATGACCATGCAACATTTTTGCATATTACCTCTCTTAAAGGTGCTATCAAGTCACTGAAATATGTTATAAATTTGCCTAAATAGTTGCCCGTGCCCAGAAAATGCTGTAAACCTTGTACATTGCCTTGTGCTGGCATCTCTAGAATAGCTGTTTGCTTGGTCAGGTTAGGTCTCAAGCCTGTATTGTAAGCAAATGTCCTGCATACATAACTTCTGGAAGTCTGAATTTGAACTTCATAAGAATGAGCTTTAAGGTTACTTCACATGCTCTATCTAGTACTTTCTTGAGGTTTCTGTCATGCTCTGCTTCACCATTGCCTCCAACTAATTGATCACATACTATTATGGCACAAGGATAACCTGAAAAAATTTGTTTCATTGCATGCTGAAAAACTTCAGTTGTAGAATTTATTCCAAATGGCTTCCTTAGGAATCTGCATCTGCCAAACAGAGTACCAAAGTAGTTAGAAATGAGGATTTGCGATCAAGCAACACTTGCCAAAATGAACTCTTTGAATCCAAAACAAAAAAACACAGTGGCATTCGGTATTAGAGCTGCAACTTCTTCAACTGTGTGCATTGGGTGATATGGTCTTATTAATGCTTTGTTTAAATCTCTTGGATCAGTGCATATTCTGATTTTATCTGAGCCTTTTTTATGAGCTGCTACCATGGACGACACCCATTCAGCTGGCTCTGTGACTGGACAAATTACACCTTGCTGTACCATTTTATCCAACTGAGCTTTAACATTATCTCGCATAACTATCGGAACTCTTCTTGCTGATATGACTACTGGCATTATCTCAGGGTCTAATTTCATGGAATGCATAACTGGAAGCTTGCCCAATTTGTCATGGAAAACATCAGCATACTCTGAGAAAATAGCTTCTGAAAAATTAGAACTCAGAATTGCACTCACATGATGAACTTCTTTAGCAAAAGAAAGCAGATTCATTCTTAAACTCTCTTTGAGACCCAATAAAGATTGCACTGGTCGTTGGACTACATAGAATAATAAGTTGTAACAGTTCTCGGCAAATAACATAAAAGTATTACTGAATCTTTGGTTTGAATTCCTTCACCTCCATAAGCAACAAGTCTCGCACTGCTGATTACATTGAGTTGTTCGTAAGTTCTCACTTTTGCAAATGTATCTGCTGATATAACTGAATGCAGTATGGACCAAAAGTGGAAGAACACAGCTCGTACGAGTGTAGAACAATAATTTTATTCCAATGCAAATAGTTAAGCACTTTCAACTGATAAAATTCAGTCTTCCTCAGAACAATGTTTCCATTTTGTAACCAATATTTATAGTAACAGTTATTCTGAATTTAAAAATTGCGCCAAAACTTTTAAAGTGACAGTGTGCATCATAAGCTTATAACATCCTATAAAACATGTATATACTATTAATACATTTATAATACATTTATAATACATTTAAAATACAATTTAAAATATTATTATACCTCAGCATCTGTTAAAATACATAGAAAATAGAATAAAATATAACTTTGTTGTTATATTTATTAATATTCCATATATTATATAGTCTATACCTACCTACCTAATCTACATGTATTAGATAATAAATATATAATATGAATTGATTATTCATGTTGAACTTGAATATGATATTTGAAACCATATACGTATATAAACATAAAATGAACACTGCCTAAATATTACCAAGTGCTGAATGGATATGTTGAACCCATAAATACCATAAATATTAACAAGATGTAACACCTTTATACATAGTGCTAGAAGTAATGAAACTACCCTAGCTCTAAAAACAGTTTAATACTAATGTGGTCATTTAGACCGGGAAATCTGGTGGCATCTGTTTTGATTTGCCAAATACTTTCCTTCAATGCCAATTGTACTTTCCAGTTCCCTTGAAGGTTACCTTGATCCATCTGATCAATGATACTAAAAACAAATTTGTGTTTATCACCTTTTTCTGCTATATGTCTAAACAATGCATTAGATGTATCCTGCTTACGTATTTTATAAAGATGTTCATAGATCCTTTTCTTAAACATCCTCACCGTTTTACCTATATAAAATGCAGTACATTCAATACATCTAGCAATATACACAATTTGCTTGCTACTGCAGTTTCCACCTATACATCTAATTTCTGTTTGATTAATATCACTTAATATAACTTTATCCAATGTATTAATATGTCGACATTGCTTACAAAACCCACATTTACTGGTTGCTTTATTGTATTTAATATTCCCATTGTGTTTACTATCAGCCTGTTCTAATCTTCTTTTTAAATTTGGAGCCATTTTATATACAATTACTGGTTTAGAACCCAAAATAGATTCCAAGTTATTGGACAAAAAAATATCCCAGTGTCTGTACAATATGTCTTTAATGTAGTGAACATATGGAGAGTACGTAAGAACACATACCCTATTGAAAGATGTTGTACCATTCGAACTGCTGTCCTCTACTTGTTCTTGTATACCTAACAATGGTTTGTACCGGAGTCCCCATTGTGAGAAGAAATATTCTGTAATATCATTCAATAATCCTTCTGGATACCCAAAAAAAAGGTGATAAACACAAATTTGTTTTTAGTATCATTGATCAGATGGATCAAGGTAACCTTCAAGGGAACTGGAAAGTACAATTGGCATTGAAGGAAAGTATTTGGCAAATCAAAACAGATGCCACCAGATTTCCCAGTCTAAATGACCACATTAGTATTAAACCGTTTTTAGAGCTAGGGTAGTTTCATTACTTCTAGCACTATGTATAAAGGTGTTGGATCAGTGCATATTCTGATTTTATGGTATTTATGGGTTCAACATATCCATTCAGCACTTGGTTCTGTGACTAGGCAAATTTCATTTTATGTTTATATCCAACTGAGGTTTAACATCATATTCAAGTTCAACATGAATAATCAATTCATATTATATATTTATATGACTACATGTAGATTAGGTAGGTAGGGTCTAATTTCATGGAATATTAATAAATATAACAACAAAGTTATATTTTGCCCTATTTTCTATGTATTTTAACAGATGCTGAGGTAAAATAGCTTTTTAAAAATTATAAATGTATTATAAATGTACTCACATGATGCACACTGTCACTTTAAAAGTGTTGGCATAATTTTTAAATTCAGAATAACTGTTACTATAAATATTGGTTACAAAATGGAAACATTGTTCTGAGGAAGACTGAATAATAAGTTGTAACAGTTCTCGGCAAATAACATAAAAGTATTACTGAATCTTTGGTTTGTTCTACACCTCCATAAGCAACAAGTTCTTCCACTTTTGGTCCATACTACATTCAGTTATATTGTTGTTTAGTTCTTTCGTTGGGAATAGTCGTATCTGCTGATATAACATTGCACTTTGACCCTGTGTCTACTTTGAGCTGTGTGGATTTTCCATTCCTGACTGTACAAAACACTTTGCTCCTTGTTAATAAGTTTACTGCATCAACTCTTTCTCCAAGCACTGATACACCATCTACATAGAAAGCTGACTATTTTGGCTCTACTTGATCAACTTGCATTGTTGTGTGACCTTTCTTCACAACTGTGTGAGGCTTACTTGATTTACAAAACTTTTGGAAATTATTCCATTTTTTACACTTGTGACATTGCTGACCAAATGCTAAGCACTTCTCTCTTTTAGACTTATTATTTAAACCACAATTGTGACAGTTAACTATAAAGTTAGATTTGGGTTTTGCTGATTAATGTTTATGTTGCACTGAGCTGGCGGTGGAGCTTCCACTTTTTCTGGAACTTGCTAGAAAACCTTGTGGCTTCTTTGGAAACCCTGTAGCTGCCACATGCTTAAACCTGTTTTTGTTTGTCACATGTTGCATACCGTCTACATTTGCTCTGGAGCTCACTGAAACCATGCTTTTGCCACTTGCAAGTATACTCATATGTTTTTCTGTCACCTCATGGATCTGACAAATCTCTATTGCTTTGCTTAATGTTAAATCACTGTCATGAAGCAAAATCTTTCTTATAGCAGCACTATTAATACAACATACAAATCTGTCCTTTATCAGCTCATCTTTTAAATCACCAAACCAACAAGTTTTAGCTCTGTTTCTCAAGTCAGTTATATAAGCTGCAAATGTTTCCTCTGGCTTCTGATCTCTTGTGTAAAACAAATGCTTCTCTAATGTAATATTCGTCTGGGGGTTGCACATTTCTCTAAACTTGCATGAAACACTTGGGATCCTTCCTTGATTCAGCTTGCACAACAATATGGTGATCTGCACCTTCTCCTTCATACACTGCTGGTGCATACACAAAAGAATGTTCTTTCTATGGCCTTAGATCCTGCTAGAGTTAGCAAAACGAATGCCCTGGTATGTGCATCTCTATCTGCATAAGCTGTTTGTATGAAAATATTGTACTCTTGGTCAAATATTTTCCAGGTCCCTGCAATATTCTAATCAAACACAAGTGGTTGGGGTTTTCAAAATCCATCATGCCATATTAGCACATACCAGCCAAAGATCTTACAAATAAGCATGAATACACACATGCACGCATGCATAAGTTACCGGCATAAACAGTACCTGCCTGATGCCTTCGTGCTCTGAAGTTACACTTTCTTTCTTTCATTGAGCTTATCGGAATTATGCAAATGAACAAACTTATAGTACTTTTGAATAACTGGACCTTGTGAAATAAACTTCTCGGGTTTCTCAATACTTTACTGTATTTTGTGAAATAACTTTCCTGACTTTTCGATGCTTTACGCAGCTTTGCGAAATAATCTCTCAGGCTTTTTGATATTTTACGAAATATTTTATTGGTAAAGGCAGAAATGCTGAAGTCATTTATCATCACTCACTACACTTTCAGAACTGGTAAAGGCAGAAATGCTAAGGTCATGCGCCATCACTTGCTGAAGTTATCACTTTAAGAAACATTCGAGAACTGTACTTTGCAACTGAGTAATTCATGAGCACTGTAATACTCTTGTAATCTTTTGTAAGAAACACCTTTTATCAATGCAATAAACATATCAAGCAGCTGTACAATGTGAATAAATCGAACATATGTTGCCCAAAACTCAATAGATTTCAAAGTAATTGCACTTCACAATTAACTGCATACAGCACACTGAAATGTCCCCAAAATGGTGGTTCTTTGCTAGGCACCTCTTTACAGTACAAGAAGCACTCTGTAATGGTGACACTTTGTGAATAGACACATCCAGCACAAGAACTTTTCTTCAAAATAACTATGCTTTGATTGTATGAAGTAGTGGATTTTGCTGGTTTTGTTTTTCAGAATTATCTATATGTATTTTATGTAATGCCTTTTGTTCTTCACTATTTTCTAAAAAGTAATTGAGAATCATCGTGAAAATACTGCAATATTTTCAAAGAATCCAGCCTCATGGTATTGAGGGTTGAAAATAAAAATGTAAAAATAGAGTTAACTAAATGTTCTCGAACAGAGTGCTTATATTGGCCATGAAACCATTGCCCCAACTTTAACCTATTAGAAAAAATCTTTACATATGTTGTTTAACCAAAATTCAGAAATATAACATTGAGAGCAAAACTGAGGTCCTTATTTAAAGATGAGTTGTCATTATCATTCAAAACAACTTCAGAAACATTAATAAACTATTGCAGTACAAACTTCATTCTATTTGTTGGTATCCATTCTTCGTTTTCTTTTGGCTTTTCCCATTATGGGTTGCCACAGCAGATCATCTGTTTCCATTTCGTCCTGTCTTCTGCATCTTGCTTTGTCACACCAATGACCTGCATGCCCTCCCTCACCACATTCATAAACCTTATCTTAGGCCTTCCTCTTTTCCTCTTCCTGGCAGCTTCATCCTTCACATCCTTTTCCCAAAATAACCAGCATCCCTCCTTAGCATATTTCCAAACCAATGCAATCTCACCTCTCTGGCTTTGTCTCCAAACCGTCCAACCTGGGCTGACCCTCTAATATACTTATTACTAATCCTGTCTACCCTCGTCACACCCAGTGCAAATCTTAACATCTTTAACTCTGCCACATAAAGCTCTGACTCCTGCCTTTTTGTCAATGCCATTGACTCCAACCCATATAACATAGCTGGTCTCACTACCCTCTTGTAGACCTTCCCTTTCACTCTTACTGGTACTTGTCTGTCACAAATCACTCCTGACACTCTTCTCCACCCACTCCACCCTGCCTGTACTTTCTTCTTCACCTCTCTTCCACACTCGCCATTACTCTGAACTGCTGATCCCAAGAATTTAAACTCATCCACCTTCACCAACTCTACTCCCTGCATCCTCACCATTCCTCTATCTTCCCTCTCATTCACACACATATATTCTGTCTTAGTCCTACTGACCTTCATTCCTCTCCTCTCTAGAGCATATCTCCACCTCTCCAGGCTCTCCTCAACCTGTGCCCTATTCTCACTGCATATCATAATGTCATCTGCAAACATCATAGTCCATGGGGACTCCTGTCTGATCTCGTCTGTCAACCTGTACCTCACCACTGCAAATAAGAAAGGGCTCAGAGTTGATCCTTGATGTAATCCTACCTCCACCTTAAATGCATCTGTCACTCCCACTGCAGATCTCACCGCTGTCACACTACCCTTGTACATGTCCTGTACCACTCTTACATACTTCTCTGCCTCTCCTGACTTCCTCATACAATTAACATCTGAAAAGCTGAAGTGATTTCTAGTCACTAAATGATTTTTTCACCCCTTTCTAAAGAAGCTGACAACTTTTTTTCAGTGGGACCCACTGTAGCAAAATTAAAACATGGATACATGTGCTGCATCACTAAAGAAAACTACAGTTTTAGTATATGATGTTCCATAACTAATATTCCTAAAATCAGAAAAAAAAAGAATCTGAGTTATTAATATGGTTCTAAGTGTATAGGTTTTTATTTTATATTACCGTTTGAATGTTTTCTTATTGTTCTAGTTATTAAAATCAAAGTAAACTTTTACCCTTCATTTTCTTATCGATTCATTATCCAGTTCTGATGGCTGTCTTTCCACCCTCTTCCTCTTGAGGAAGCTATAGTGTACTTCAGTGGCATTTAATTAACTACTTTACACAAATCTGTACCAACATCAGTCATATTTTCTTCACTACACAAAGTGATTTTCACCTCTCTCTCTAGCCTGAATATGTCTGCATAGAAGAATCAAATGACTGACTGATAGCAATTGCATAAATTACTTATATAAAAGATCTATCAATCCTAATGTAGATCAGAGTGTACCATGTGTGTGCTATATCTTTAAGAAACATGCGAGGCTGTGCATGCACATATGAATTACACACAAGTGCAATCCCTAGTGCCATTTTGTGGAAGCACCCACAGAGTAAGCATGCATGATCGCAGTTGTTAGTTTGTATATAAGTTGCTGAAGTCATAGTCAGTAAGCTTCTATAGTGATGTGTTTGTATAAAATAAAGCTGCTTGAACAGAACACATGAAGACTCATTTATTTGTGTACCAACACAAAAGTGACATGGTATCAGAACCGGGATAAACGAGAGAAGAATATTCAGAGCCATGAGATGTAAAGATGACAGCAAAAGTAAAACTGAGAGAAAAGACAATGAACATAACCGGAAAGAATCAAAGGTAATAATAAATAATACAACTTTTTTACTCATTACGGAAGAAGGTGAAAAGGGGCATTACAAGGGCACAAACCACATTATCAGACATGTGGAAAGTACAAAAAGAGTTTGTTAACTAAAGAAAATGTTTAAAGATAAAAATATTTGACAAATCAACTAACAGTAAAGCAAAAAAAGAACATGTTTAAAGCAAAATGAGTGTGTTTATGGCAGAATTGGGCATGTTTAGAGTAAAACAATCACTAGAAAAGTACATTGGGCATGAAAAGGGCTTAAATGGTCAAAACAAATATAATAAGCAAAGAAAAGGGCACACTAAGCAAAAATAAAGCAAGGCGACTGTATGTGTTTGGACAAAGTGCTGAGTTTGGGCACAGCTATTACTTTATATTGTATCAATGGCATAATTAAAATTATTGAAAGTATCTCAGAGTGTATGAAAGCACTTACAGTGTGTGCTTATTACTGTGCATGCATTCAAGGAGCTCATTCATTTAAAAAAATAGACCATTGTGTAGGTGATGTTTTTTAAATGTTATATGTGTACGTATTTTTTCTGCATCTGCATTTGATGGTACATATTTTTAAATGTATACTTTTTTTATATGTTTTGAGCAGCATTTTTCTTTAAATAGTTAAATGGTATTGTCATGTGATTTGTAATAGTATAAAATGTGTGTTTTAGTAACAATGTGGATATACCTGAAGAAGCATTTAGTGAAAGCGCTTGTGTTAATAAACAGCTGTGTTGGATGAAGAAACTGGAGCCTTGACTTTGCTTTTTTTTCTGCCTATAGATAATTCTGTTGAAATTACAAAGGTAATTAAATTGGACTAGATGGTTGCATGGGAAAAATTAGTATATAATGCGGAAGGTTTAAGGCAAATATACCACATTTTTTAAACTACCAAGTGATCCTTCCCAATAATTTAACAAAAAATAGTGACAAACCACATCCTCAAAGCAGCAGAAAAATAACTTATAGTGATTGAGAATAAACAGACTGTTTACTTAATTCAAAATCATAATACACAACAAATAAGTACTTTTATTTTGCATGTAAAACTTCTTCAGACTGTTTAGATATGTTCATAATCCTGTTACAATACTCTTTAAAAATCACCTGTCTAGACATGTGACTGACAAGAATGAAAAATGTATAGTATCTAAAATCCATCAATTCAAGTTGATACAAGATCCATATAAAATAAATACAAAATTTTAATAATATATTTATGGCTTAGTATAAACAATAATAAAATGACATAGTTGATTAATTGTTCATTCTCCTGATCACACTACTATTGAGAATTCCCTTCCAATTAACAATCTGATTTAGACCTGTAGGCATACTGCCATAATAATTCTTTATATATTAAACAATTCTGTGGACTCCCTTCTATGCAACCGTCTTTTACATAATTAGTGACACTGAAATCATTTTATGACATTTCCACATGCAATATGTGTTGTATAATGCATTAACCTTTCTCTTGTTCCACTACACTGAGAGGTATTCATCCAGTACAGATCTGATCCTTCTGAACTTCCTATAGCATAGTGTTTTAGTACTAAGAAGTCAAAGACAACTACTATGAGGTGGCATGCTTCCCCCTCAAAAGGCAGAGACTGCATGTATGGAGAAACTGCTGCTGGTGGAGGGGTGCTCCCATGTGGAGATAGTAGGCCTCCCTGTAGCAGCTGCAAGCTGTTACACTCCCTATTGGTTGAATCTCAGTGTGGAATAGACAGGTGATGAGGCTTGGCAGCCTGGAAAAATGGGTCATTGGGCTGTTGCCTAGCTCAGCAATACCTGACACCCCTTTCCCTAGCATGAAAGGTTCAACTGAGAGAAGGTAAAGGAGCCACAGAGCAAAAATAATAATTCAGTGTTTGAAACCAAAAAGGACATGTGAACTTCAATGGCTGCATAGTCACACAGATATCTGGGATACGGTGCAGGGCTATATTACAGATATCCTGCATGCCTGTATCCTTTGCAGTTATTCCAATTTATAAACTAGCCTAGACAGTCAGCCGTAAGATATATAAAAAAAACATGATACTCTTCCAAGTATTTGCACTCACAGATAAGCAATGGTAAGTCTAAGGAATAGAACAGTGTAGGAATTACAGGAATTGAAAAGCTTAGGTGTTTTAAGAATTCATTAAAACAGCAGAATGGATGACTGGTATGGCTCTTACTCAGAAGCAAGAAGAAATTTGCATTCATGTTTATCTGCAGGATTATTCATACTGAGCTTCATGATCTGAATTAAAGTGATGAAAACAGAACAGTACTCACTACTTAATGTTGAGGTAGTGATCCTAGATGCATTTCTTTCAGAAATTGATGCAATCCAGTGCCTCTAGCACATAAAGTTAGATATCAAGCTACAAACTGTGTATATTTAATGCACCATGCTGAAATAAAAAAAAATGATTTTAGTGTCACTGATTATGCAAAAGAATGTTAAATGTAAAATGAGAGTCATAGACTGAGGGGCTAGAAGACAAGTAAATCAGAAAAGTTTACAGCTAACATATTCAAAACACAGACAGGCATTAAAAGTATTCCAGGAATTATGTGGTCTGTTAGAAACCTTATACCTATTATGTATGAGGTAACTTCTCACCTAGCTGGTCAAGCAATATATAGGCTGAAAATGGAGTTGTAGATAGTAAGAGAGTTTTAGAAAGCATAAGAACCTTATTTCAGTTATGCTAATGTTAAAGTACAAGTAATGTTAAAAATAAATGCCACTCAAAATAATATAAGAGATGTAATCTATTAACAGTACAGTTGCCAATAGTTGAAACCATTATGCAACTAACAAACATTAGGAAAGAAAATATTATTAAAAATGACTAGATGTTAGACATTCTGTGACTATGCCTACAGTGAGGACACTGTGGAAGAAGCAGGCCAAAACATTTGAAAAATATATTCACATGGCCCTTGTCGAAGACACCTCAGATGTAACAGAAGATGTTGCTTAACCTACAAATGCATGATCTGAAAGTGATAAATAGACTAATCAAGAAACTATGAATAGCAGATGTGTTGATTAAGCCAGATTTACCTGGGAAACATGAAGAAATGTTAGAATAAGAGCTTGGAATTCATTAAGGTACTGCTAAAAACAGAAGAAAATGTAAAATGAATCAATAGATGTGTTGACAATGGTATAGAAAGGGTCTGCTTTATACACTCGAAAGCTGAAAACCCCGAATCCAAATAACGAGACACTTAAAGAGCGAACCGTGAATACGTTGAACGAACAAAACCATGAAAGTGAAAATATCTAACTTGCATAGTTGGCCCGTCTGTGGTATAGCCCCGTAAAATAAGTGTGCAATAGTTACGGACCTTAGGGTTAGGGAGGGGTTAAGGTAAGTGCATAGGTAGGTAGTGTATGTAAGGTTTTGTGTAGGTAATGTATGTAAGGTTTAGTGTAGGGTTTTGTTAAGTGTATGTGTGTGGAATATTTAGCTTGTTTGGGTATATCTCAGTAGGGGAAGTGCGCGGTAGTTACGGACCTTAGGGTTAGGGAGGGGTTAAAGATAGTGCATAGATAGTTGTGTATGTGGGGTTTAGTGTAGGGTTAGCAGTAGGGTTTTGGTGCTTTAATTTAGGGTTAGAAGTAGGGTTTTGGTTAGTGTATGTATGTGTTTCTTTTATTGTGTTTGGGTAGATAGTGTGTTTTGGGTGGTGGGTTGGCCGGCTATGATGGCTCGAGGTTTTAAATTTTGCGCTTTAGTACATTTGACGTATTTGCGGTTTGCTCTTTATGTGTCGCGCTATTTGGATTTGGGCTTTTCGTGTTTCGAGCACATAATGTAGACTCATATAGAAATGTGATTGGTGGCAAACAATGCAGTAAAATCTGTCCTTTGCAAACATAATCATTAAGGAAAAAACTTACATTCTGTAAAGGAATTGATAACCTGTATGGTCAATACAAACAATATAATACACCATTAATAAATAAAGAACCCAGATCCTTGACAGATTATAAGGTTCTCATGTGAAAATTGTAAAGTGCAAACCAACATAATAAATTTTCCAGGCCTGACTACAAAAAAGAGCAATACATTAGAGAACTGATCCATCTGCAGTGCATCCAATAACAGAAATACAAATATGAGATGTTAACTAATATGATCCAAGGATGTACTTTGAACTAAACAAAACAAATGTCCAAAAACATGGACCACCCAAATAAAAACTAAGTTTAAATATAAACAAATTCTGGTAAGTGATTTAATTCTGTAACTTCAGAACTTCATCAGACAATAACATACATATTCATTCACATTTAAATAATAAACCCAATAGTCATGTAACCAATAAAAAATCATGTGATACTGAAAAATGAATGGACAAAACACAAGCCATCAGAGCCTTAAAATGACACCCCCCCCACCTGAAACAGCTAACCATAAATTATATCTTTACCAAAAAACACTTTTTTTTAAATTAATTACAGTCGATAGTTGTTGCCTCACAGCAAGAGGTTCTTCCATTTGATTCTCAGCTGGAGCGCCTTCTGTGTGGATTCTGCATATCCTCCCCACGTTTGAGTTACGTTCGAAAGACATTCGTAGAATGGGTGTGCCTTCGTTGAAGGTCGGGCATCAAGCTGGCACCTCTTCACCTGTAGAAAATCTTCTGACAATCATTAGCGAACTGGAGTTCCGCTGTGGCGACCAGTAACCGGAAAAGCCAAAAGAAGAACAAGTAATAAAAGTATAAAACTCATCTCTTCAATGCCTTCAATTAAGCAATGAGGAGACAAAGACAGGGTCATTTAAACCTGGCCATTTATAAGAATTAAGGTAGATCTGCCAAAAAGAGTTTATGTTTCCCCCAACAAAAGTTGCCAAGATCCCCCTCTAGGATTGGATTTGACATTTTTCAGCACTGTAAACTTAAAGGTATGATCCTTAAACCATATTAGATGTCTGCATAAAGCATTTATCATTTTTTTCTTTTCTTGATGTCATAATAGTGTTCATAAACCCTTTCATAGAATTTATGCTTCATTTTACCTATACAAAAACATTCACAAGTTTGGCTAATAGTTATATACACTAGCCCAAAACGTTCAAAGTTCATTTTCCCTTTTAACATTGAAGTTTTTTTTCCAGTACTGTAAATCTGTCATCTTCCAACAAACATTTGCAGTTCCTGCATCTCATGCATTTATAAATACCATCTGGGCCCCTAAATCCTACATCATGGTTGTTGAATATTGATTTCAAACTTCTACCCCTCTTGTAAACTATTAAAGGTTTATCAGCTATTTTGTTATTAATATTTATATCCTCATTAAGTAAAATCCAATTCTTATATATAAGATACTTCTTATTATATGGCTATCAGCACTATATGAAGTCATAAATTCCTGAGAAGTATACAGTCATTCCACATTCAAGTTTTAAGTTAACCTCACAAGTTCACCCAGTGGGAGCCATAGCTTGTTTAAGGTGTAAGAGAGCAGCAAAATGCCTGGCTTCCTTTTTTAAATTAACCTCAACTGTAAGTTCTTCTATAAGGTTAATTGAAGGCATTGAAGAGATGAGGACCCTTCTCAAAAACATTTGTTTAACTAACTGACGTTCAACAATATAATCCTCTTCACAAGTAGACATATACGCTGCTCACACAAGTTGACCTTTTACAACCACCCGCTTTTGTTTAAAAGGATGTACACTATTAAAATGCAAAAAAGTTTTAGAGTAAGCAGAATTCTAATACATGCTAGGCACAAAGCAAGCCCTATTTATCTCTTTATGCAACCTCACATCCAAATAAGATATACTGTCATGACTAATAAAGTGAGAGAAGGTGAAACACATAGATATTTGTTCTCACGGTCCACTCCATAAGATGAATATGTCATCTAAATACCATAAATATAGTCAAAAATATTTAGCAAACTGACTATTAGACAGAAACTTATATTCCCATTGCAACATTATGATGTTAGCAAACAAAGAACAGTACGGTGAACCCATGGCTACTCCTTCTTTTTGTAAGTACAATTGCCCTTAAAAATAAATAAAATTATTAGATAGTACTAAATCCTCAAGCTCAACATACAAGCTAACTTTGTCCTGGACAATTCCCCTTTCCAACAAATAATCAGAGAACCAGGACACCCTAATGTCATAAGGGATAACTATGTAAATCACACATATCGATTGCAACAAAAATGTCATTTTCATTAAATTTGAGTCCAATTATAATCTCCAAGAAATGCCACAAGTCCAGACAGATATGCAACTCATCTTTCAAAAGATGTGTTAAGCTATTATCCAAGAAAATGGCACTAGGACTTGTAATACAACCCCACCTGTCAACAACTGGGTGGGAAGCAGGGTCATGCTAATTCTTATGAATCTTAAGAATAGGAATAACAGGAGAAGGTATACTCAAAAATTAAAATTCTGCAGCCAAAATCCTGCCATCAATAAACATCTCTTTTAATTGAAGTTCAATCTGATAATATGTCACATTCAATTTATTTTTACTAACCTTTTCATAAGGCTTGCCTTCCAATAACTCATTCATGTGTTTTTTATAATCAGCACCAGATATCACCACCATCCCACCCCCTTTGTCCAGTTTCATCAATCTTATATCCTGCCCTCTAATAAAATACAAAAAATCCTGCTCATCCCTAAAAATATTAATAGCTTACTAGATAAAAACTAGATTAGGTAGCCTTATACTGTCTTGATATTCATGGAGTGAATGACCTGAGGTGCTTAATCCAGAGGGACATGTAGACAGACATGATGAGAATCACTGCACATGTCCTTAAGTCAGAAAACCCATTAGTCTTAAGTAATATCTTGCCTTCTCCAAGAATGGTGTCTAGATAACAAGATGAGATAATTGGATTCAATAACTGGATACTTAATTGGTGCCATTCTATATGAGTCCAGTATGTGTCAGTCTGGGGTAACTGGGTTGATAATTTTAGTTAGTTATTCTCATTTTTTACTGGAAGGTCTGAATGGGTCATGACAGGCCCCTTTTCAGTTGAGGCTCAGGGAGAAAAGTTCCACCATTAACAAATCTTACAAGACATAATACAGTACTCAGAACACTCCAAAGACTGAGAACGCAAACAACTCCAGTAGATACTCAGTCACTAAAACACTCACAACCTATTTGATTCACGATTATTTGGTATCTATTTGATTCACGTTTATTTGGTACCTATTTGATTCACATTTATTTAGTAACTCCTATTTGATTCATGTTTATTTGGTAGATACCCCTATTTGATTCACTTACGTAATACAACACAATACATTACAAACAACAATTGTCAACTATCACATACAATATATGCAAAGTAGTATATCAAGAAAAAATGGAAAAGAGATTCTAGGTATAATTATGTTCCACAGAGTTATCTTTCTGTTCTATTAAGTAATAATGATAATGTTAATGACGTCTATAAAGTCAGTACAGAGGTACAATAATATATATGTAGAGCATTACTGCTTGACAGTGGATTGATTGGGAAGAATCTTAGATTATCCCAGAAGACCAACATGCCACTATAGAGGACTGATGTATAGAGTTGTTAGAATTTTTAGGCAGAAAAGGAGTGTTGGGATTGAAGGTTTCCTTTGATCAACTTGAGAGCTGTAGTTTTATCTTAGGTCTTCTGAAATAGTATTCCAACATTTAGATACATATGAAGAAACATTGCTACACTATGTTTACTGTTTGGTCTATGGACTTGGTCAAAATACAGTTTCCTTAGACCTGAGAGATCTAGATGGGGAGGACCATAGCATTACTGCCTTCAGTGCTGGACATTTGATTAGGTGATGTAGTATGCTCTTGACAAGAGTAAGTTGATTGAAGTTTTGATAGCTGGCAAATTCCAGTCAGTTTAGCTGGTTGAGTGCTAGGCTGTGACAGGTTTTACTTGGAATGTGGTCGACAAAGTTTGTTATTTTATTATTTTCCCAATTGCCCCAAAACAATGTCTGTTAAGTGACTTGTTCAGAGTCAGGCAGTAAGTAAATAGAGGCTGAATGACTCAAACCCTGTACAGCAGGAAGAAGCTCATTAACAGCTCATAGTCTAAGCTGCCTATGCTCACTGCCATGTTGTTTGTGAAGTGGCCCGAGTACATATCACTGGCAGAAACAAACAAGAGCTGTACAGTGTATGGATGTAGCAGTATTTCATGTAATATGGTGTTTTTACAGTATTATGTACTGTCTGAAACTTATCGAAGTTATTATAATTTTGGGTTCTTTGATAAAAGTTACATAGGCAGTCTGTCAGTCTGTCCTTTTTGATATACGGAAGTATTCGGTCCAGGGATGGATGTGCAAATTCTTTAATGCAAAATTATAGTTGAAGTTGGTGCAGACTCATGTTAAGTAGTTAATCAAACATGGCTGAAGCAGGACAGAGTTTATTCCAGAGGAAGAGGGCAGAGAATCCAACAATCAGAACTGGATAATGAACTGATAAGAAAAAGAATGACCTAAGTTTACTTTAATTTTAGTAATTTGAATACTAAGGAAAAATTAAAACTGAATCATAAAATAAAATATCAGCTGCTTAAGACTTTAATGAGATCCTCATATTCTTGATACCTAAATCTGGCAATACTAACAAAGAACCCTCCTACACGGACACTAAATTTGACTCTAGAGATAAAAACACATATCCCAGTGTTTTAAATTTGTTCCACTGGGTCTTTCTCAATTGAAAGTGACAGCTTCTTTAGAAAGGGAATGGCAGAAAAAAAATATCACAGGGGGTTCTAGAGATTACTTCTGGGTTTTCAGATGATAAGGGATACCGACAAAGAAAATGCCATTTCTGCTGCAATAATTTACATCTGAAAATTGATATACATGATAATGTAAAACCTGTTTTAAATAAGGGCCTCATTTCTCTGCCCAATATTATACTTCTGAATTTTGGTAAGTGATAGACATGAATATTTTTTCATAGATTAAAGTTGAAGTTGTGGCTAGATGACAAAAAGCAGTAGGCTATTACAGAAGATGTATGTACTTAATTTCATATTATAACATGTTCTTTTCATTCTGAGCTCCCTAATATTACACCATTTGAAAATATTGTATTTAAGCATTCACATGCTTCTCAATTACTTTTTAGAAGCAAAAGAGGAGTATAAACTGACTAGAAAAGGACAAAAGCCATTCAATAAATACAAAAGGACAATTATGTTGTAGTTATAAAGGCCAATAAAGGTGGGTTATATGGTGTATGGGATACAATAGTGTATGATGCAGAAGCCTTCATGCAAATATTCGACCACATATTTTTTATTGGAAACTATCAAGTGATCCTACCCTATAGTCCAAGTAAGAAATATAAGTGTACTCTATCTTCAATATAGCAGGGACAATAAGGAGTCAGAGTGACTGGACATAAATAAGCCATTTACTGAATTCAAAATAATCATACGCAGCACATTACCACTTTCATTTTACAACAGATTTCTTCAAACAATTGAGAGAGGCTTGCAATCCTGCTAAAGCACTGTTACAAAATCCCCTAACTAACCATATGATTGAAAATAATGAAAAACATGTTATGTAATAAAATCATCACCAGTAGCCGAAATCCATATGTTACAGATATTACAAAATTGTCATAAGATGTTACATGCTTACTAATAAAAAATGATAAAATGACAGAAATTGTTTATTACACATTTTCCTGTTCTCACTCCTTTTAAGAACTCCCTTACAACTGCTGACCCTATAAAATCCTGTAGACTTACTGGCATTTAATTTGATTTGCCTTAATAATTCTTTAAATTCTAAATCATACTTTGTGCACTGTCCTATTTAATTTTACATAATCAATGACACCAAAAAAACATTTTCTTGAAGCTTCCACCTGTCAGTGTATGCCTATATAGTACATTGTGCCTTCTATTTTTCTTCATGGCATAGCCATGCTCATAAATACTACTTTTTAATTTTCAAGTAGCTTTTCCAACTTAAAAAAAAAAACTTTACATGCTGTACAGACTGCAATATAAACCATATTCTGTTTATTAAAAGTGAATAACCCCTGAGACTATGGCACTCATAACTTAATAAAGATACAGTACAGTGAAGAGATAATCTCTTTAAATAAGCTATACTAGACTAGATGTCAGAAAAAAATCAGAACAAAAATCAGCAATTCTACCTACCAAAATAATCTCAATCAATCACAAAATTGTCTGTTCTCTCTGACACTTGGCAACTACACTTCCTACAACCACTCTAAGTCTTCTTTGCTAGTCTGCAATCTGCGCATCATAACATTTTTTTCCATTAGATTCCTCTAAATCTTCTATGTTTATATGTATTTATTAGGCATGCAGTCCAAATCACAGAGGAATCTAACCCAAATTTCCAACTGCCCTAGAGTACTGTCTGTTTAAATGACTTGGTCAGAAATGCACAATAGCCAAATGGAGGCTGAATGAATCAAACCCTGGATTCTAGGAAGTTGATCATTAACAGCATGCAGCCTTAATCCACTGAACTGACAAACAAAAAGATCCTTGTAAAGCTGCTAACTTTTTTTTTTAACTCATTCATTACCCTTTGCATTTCACATACCTCTGCCTTAAAGTCTTTACTGTATCTTATCTAATTATTCATATCTGTGTTCATCCTACCTCTACCTTCAGTTTAGTTTTTGGATGTCTTACACTTTGATTTAACCAAATGGATCTTCCTTCACTCATCCACTTTACCTTCTGATGAACCACATTTCTGATATTGCTCTATCATTGTGGACTCATTTCTTACCAGACTCTTCTATCAAGGCAAAAATCAATTATTTAAAATTTTTTATTTTTAGATGTTCAGTCTTATATTTGGACTTAACATTTAGTGAGGGTTGATATCTGCCTTGCATACAGAGCCTCAAAGGACTCTATCTGTTTCAAATCTGCTGTGCATCTACTAGTCCAACGGTGGCATAAACATGCACTCAGAAGATCTTAATCTCTTCTACAATGTAAATAGAGCATGCTGGAGGGATAGATATGTATCACAGAGAATACAACTTCTTTGGAGGATAGATATGTATCACAGAGAATACCATTTCTTTGGAATTATCTTCCTTTCAACAGGAAACAAAATATTCCCCTTACTCTGTTTAGGCATAATCTGGAAGAATGGATAAGAAACCATAAATTCAGTCCTGGTTTAGCTCCCTTGTCCCTCATGGATAGGGATAATGTAAATATTCTGACTGGCTCTGAGTTATTTGTATTTAAATCACAGGGGCTAAAAACTTAATGGGAGTGCAGGGTACGCTTCTAAAAAGCCTCCTGGATAATAGCCTAGTAAGTACCTATGAACCTGTAAACTTATAAACCTGTATAATGAATCAACAGATATTATTGCACCTTTTCTCCTTTAATAACTTCCTTTGCTTTGATTGTTTTGCCCTTCTCCCCATCGTTGCTTTTGCATTTTACACCTCCTTTGTTTTGTTTTTTTTTTGCATTTATTTGTAACTTAAACCCATCTCATTTGTATTTCTCATACTTTGCTAGAAGAAATGTGTCCTTTAATAAAATATCGGTTGTAGAATTAGAAACTAACATGTTACACTAGTGCACTTAGAGTTTTTTTTTTGTCATTTGTTTATTCCCCCTGCCTGGTGTTCCTCAGCACCTCACAGCCAGTTGTGTCCATTCATTCCATATTTACCAGGGGTAACAGCTGATCATGACAGGCCATTATCTAGGCAGATTTTCAGATATGGTTCAATTTCCCACTGCTTTTAATCAATATGTTTGTGCTTGCTGATTTAAGGGCTCTGTATAGTCTTCTAGTTTCAAGATATGCAGACTTTATACACATGGTTCTTTGAAAACTAAAGCAAACACACATCTCTGGTCTATGTGTTACATGCCACTCTTCTATCCTCCATTAGGATCTGGCACTGCAACTGACCAGACCACAACTGTATTCCTGGGTGAGCCAGTGAAAACCATTCACTCTCATTCCTCATCCCACTGTCCTTCAGTATCTGACCTGCCACATAAACTTGGGTGAGTTCGGACATAGACAGGGCTTTATCCCTCTATGCCATAGAGCTGTGCTACCTCTATCTACTCTTGAACGACTATATTTTGCTTGTATTAAAACTTTTTAAGAAAATAAGATTGCTTTTATTGAGTGTTATAAAGTATACATTAATTAAAAAAGAAATAAAGAACCTGCATATATTTCTTGTGTCTGCTGTGATCTTTATATAGTTTCAAATCACTGCATTTAAGTCCTAGAATTATCCTTCTCAAGCTTCCTTTAAAAATCTCCTTTTGCCCAGTCAGACATTTCTAAATGCATTGTCCTTCAAGTCTTGGTCCATTGACAATCCTGCTCAGTGAAAGTTCTTATCTTCTCTTGATGTTGTTCAGCCATTGGGGATATTATATTAAGTAAGGGGAAGTGGGAGCTTTAGGATTGGAGACCCTTGCTGCCAAATCACCAACTATCATTAGTTTTTAACTCCTTAACACATTCATGATGTCCCACATCTGGCAGTATGTATGCTTTCTTAAATCTCAGAGCTTTTTCTGAAAAATCAAGGCAAAGATGCTAGGCTAAATGAATACAAATGCTATAAGTGAAGTGTCTTCATTACTGCAGAAATAGTCAGTGAATTCAAAGTCTCTACACAATTAACATGCTTTCATAAGTACTAGCAAACAGCTAACAATATCTCCTGGATAGTGTACTGTACGTGAACAGTGACAACGCATTTCTGTGTTTCTCAACATAACATTTCACAACATGCCCCTTTTTAAAATGTACCACTCATTTATGAGTATGATTTTTAGAAATGGAAAAATATGAATAACACACAATGAACAGTGATTAATATCTCCAATGTACAGCATCCTTGATATGGTCCAATTTCCCACTCCTTTGTGTTATTTGATCTACACATTGAGCTTTCTTATGCTGCCTATTATCTATCAACATAGCAAATATTAAAGCAAGAGAAAATAAAAAAAACCTCCTTAGGCTATACAGCAGATCCATAACTTTGCATGGCAGGGATAGCATCAAAACTATTACTAGTTAATAAAAAAAAAAACTATTAGCACTAGTAAACCAAACCATGAACTTAAGTAAGTAATGTGAACTAAGGGTAACTACAAATCCTGCTTCAGCTACATTAAGAAACTAGAGAACAGTGCCCAAGAAAGCTCTGAACTTATTCAAAATGGACCCACCTCTTACATCTTACATCTTACATCTTATTATCACCATGTCCTGGAAGTGCTATCAAAGACCAAAAATACTTCTTCATTGGGACTTGACGGCATACCTGGATGCTTAATGAGAAGTGCTAAATGTGCCCCATCTCTGCAAATTTTTTAACATAAGCTTAGCTACAGATATGTTCCTGAATTATGATGCATCATAATCATGATGCCCCTCCATAATTGTGGCCCAGCTATGGATCTTACTAATTACAGACTCATCGGTCTGATGACCCTGATGTGCAATGCCATGGAACTTATTACAACTGACCTCACCAATTAAGATATCAAAAATCTTATGGGCCTGATTCTCAACAATTTGGCTTTGTCAAAGGGAGATCATGCCTATTAAATTTGCTTAACTTATTAAAAACGGTCACTTAATTTGTAAACAGAAGTCATGTTGTCACACAGTGTATTTTTATTTGGCAAGAGCATTTGATAATATACTCCCCATGTAGGCATAGTAAGAAAGTTAAATGCTCTAAAAATAGATATCTACATTGCAAAATGGATAACAATATTGTTAAAAAATAGAAATATATAGTTCGTATGACAGGAGCTTCATCTAAGGGCAAGAAGGTAACCAATGGATTCCCCATAACTCTGTGTTAGGAACACTCATTTTTTGCAATTTACTTCTCTGATCTCAAGACCAGGAACTACGATTTCTGGTTAACTAAGTCTGCAGATGATGGCAACCCCTATCTTAAACATATAGTAAAGGCAATACACTACTGAAAAATGAAAATGTATTCAAGGACCTTAGAATCTGAGTTGACAATTCCTTCTCATTTGATCATCATGTAACAACTTTATTAGAAAGTACTTCTTTATTTATAGTCAAAAGCTATCATCCAGCTGTAAAGAAGCCATTGTCCCTATCCCTTATATTCAGCATTGAATAGCACAATCACTTAGAACAATGCCCTCTAGGGATATGTTAAACTAAACACATGAACAACTAGAGAAACCCAAAAGGTTCCTAGCCAAGCCAATTACAGGCTTAAGACTTTGAGATAAAAACACAGGTTAGAAGCTCTAGCCCTTTGCTAACTACCTTATTGAATCTTGAGGAGCATGATCGGTGTCTCACCTTCCACTCCATTAGAGACCCTTTTGTACTTGACCTTCTGTATTTCTTCAAGTCTAATACCTCTAAAAACACCAGACTGAGGTACTTAAATCTCTTCTAGCAAATGTTTAGACACAATGGAGAGACAGATTAATAATGCAGTGACTCCCCCAGCTTTGGAATTCACTCCCACTCCGAGTTAAGCTGTGTGACACTTCATTCTTGAAACAGAGCACTGATGATTAGATCAGTGCCTACAAACCTAACCTGGGACTGACTGGTTTAGACATCCTGAAGACTGGTATTTGCAAGACATTAAGAGCAGTGGGATTAAATTGCCTGTACCTCCTTTGAATCTTGTCAATCTGTATCACTGGAAACACTGGATCATTCCATCTTACATTCCACTACCTTGCATATTATTTTATCAATCACTCTCTCCATCACTTTTATTTAGTATTACAGGAGTTTGGTACTTGTGCCAGTTGGCATCTGTTGGGGTACATTGTATGCATTAACATCAATTGTGGCACACTGTGTGCACTAGCATCTGTTGTGGTACACCATATGCAATAACATCTGTTGTGGTACATTGTATGGATTAACATCTGTTGTGGTACATTGTATGCACTAGCATCTATTGTGGTAAATCATATGCATTAGCATCTGTTGTGGTACATCGTATCCACTAGCATCTCTTATGGTACATTGCAAACACTAGCAGCTGTTCTGGTAGATTATATGCACTAGCATCTGCTGTGGTACATTGCATGCATTAACATCTGTTGTGGTACATTGTATGCACTAGCATATGTTGTTGTACATTGCATGCAGTAACATATGTCGTAGTACATTCTATGCATTAACTTCTGCTGTGGTACATTGTATGCACTAGCATCTGTTGTGGTGCATCATATGCACTAGCATCTGTTGTGGTACATTGTGTGCACTAGCTTCTGTTGTGTTACATCATATCCACTAGCATCTCTTATGGTACATTGTAAACACTAGCAGCTGTTCTGGCAGATTGTATGCACTAGCATCTGTTGTGGTACAGTGCATGCAGTAACGTATGTCATGGTGCATTGTATGCATTAACTTCTGTTGTGGTGCATTGTATGTACTAGCATCTGTTGTGGTACATCGTATGCACTAGCATCTGTTACGGTACATTGTATGAACTAGCATCTCTGTGGCACTTTGTATGCATTAGCATCTGCTGTGGTACATTTTATACACTAGTGTCTGTTGTGGTACATTGTATGCATGAATATCTGTTGAGGTGCATTGTATACACTAATGTATGTTGTGGTACATTGTATGCATTAACTTCTGTTGTGGTACATTGCATGAACTAGCATCTGTTGTGGCACTTTGTATGCACTAACATCTGTTGTGGTACATTTTATACACTAGTGTCTGTTGTGGTACATTGTATGCATTAATATCTGTTGAGGTGCATTATATGCACTAGCATCTGTTGTGGTGCATTGTGTGCACTGGCATCTGTTGTGCCACATTGTATGCATTAATATCTGTTGCGGTACATTGCATGCAGTAACATATGTCGTGGTACATTGTATGCATTAACTTCTGTTGTGATACATTGTATGCACTAGCATCTGTTGTGGTACATTGTATGAACTAGCATCTGCTATGGCACTTTGTATGCACTAGCATCTGTTTTGGTACATTTTATACACTAGTGTCTGTTGTGGTACATTCTATGCACTAATATCTGTTGAGGTGGATTGTATGCACTAATGTATGTTATGGGACATTGTATGCGTTAACTTCTGTTATGGCACATTGTATGCACTAGCATCTGACTTGGTACATATTATGCACTAGCGTCTGTGGTGGGACATTGTATGCATTAATATCTGTTGAGGTGCATTGTATGCACTAATATATGTTGTGGTACATTGTATGCACTAACTTCTGTTGTGGTACATTGTATGTAGTAGCATATGTCATGGTACATCGTATGCATTAACTTCTGTTGTGTTACATTATATGCACTAGCATCTGTTGTGGTACATCATATGCACTAGCACCTGTTGTGGTGCATTGTGTGCACCAGAATCTGTCTTGGTACATTGTATGCCCTAGCATCTGTTGTGGCACATTGTATGCACTAGCATCTGCTGTGGTACATTTTAGGCACTAGCATCTGTTATGGTACATTGTATGCATTAATATTTGTTGAGGTGCATTGTGTGCACTAATGTATGCTGTGGTACATTGTATGTATTAACTGTTGTTGTGGTGCATTGTTTGCACTAGCATATGTTGTGGTACACTGTATGCACTAGCATCTGTTGTGGTACATTTTATGCACTAGCATCTGTTGTGGCACACTGTATGCACAAGCATCTGTTGTGGTACATTTTATGCCCTAGCATCTGTTGTGGTATATTGTATGCATTAATATTTGTTGAGGTACAGGGTATGCGCTAATGTATGTTATGGTACATTGTATGCATTAACTTCTGTCATTGTATGTTCTACGCACTAGCATATGTTGTGGTACATTGTATGCACTAGCATCTCTTGCACATTGTATGCACTAACATCTGTTGTTGTACATTGTATGCATTAGCATCTGTTGTGGTACTTGGTATGCACTAGCATCTGTTAGTACACTGTGGGCACTAACATCTGTTGTGGTACAGTGTATGCACTAACATATGTTGTGGTACATCATATGCACTAGCATCTGTTGTGGTACATTGTAAGCACTAGCAGCTGTTCTGGTATGTTGTACTAACTAGCGTCTGTTGTGGTACATTGTTTGCATTAATATCTGTCATGGTACATTGTATGCACTAACATGTGTTGTGATACATTGTATGCAGTAGCATATGTCATGGTACGTTGTATGCATTAACTTCTGTTGAGGTACAGTGTATGCAGTACCATCTGTTGTGGTACATTGCACTAGTATCTGTTGTGGTACATCATATGCATTAACATCTGTTAAGGTACATTGTATGAACTAGTGTATGTTGTGGTACATTGTATGCATTAACTTCTGTTGTGGTACAATGTATGTACTAACATCTGCTGTGGTACATCGTATGCACTAGCATCTGTTGTGGTACACTGTATGCACTAGCATCTGTTGAGGTACATTTTATGCACTAGTGTCTGTTGTGGTACATTGTATGCATTAACATATATTGTATGCACTAGTGTATGTTGTAGTATATTGTATGCACACTCACATAACAACTTGCTTTGCATCCCATCATACTAGTCATGTTTTATTTCTTTTCACCTCTTTAGCAATGTCTCTCAAGTCTCTATCTCATTTTCATCAGCGACATGACCTGCTACATTCAGTACCTGTAAGAGTGAACTGGGGGATGGCACATTTTTCTAAAATGTAATTTTGGCATTGCTTTTCTCTCCCTTGTATGGACTGTATACATGCATATGGACAATAATTCTCATTTTGTCCTCTCTTTTCCTGTGAAATGTAAATTATATGTTAACTTTTTTATACACAAAGAATTACTGGTAGCATCAGCTGCAAATTTTAGATCATTTTGTGGTACTGAGACATGAGAAAGAAAGTATAACATCCAGAAAAAAGCATTTACACATTTGTTCATTACTACTCACCATTCATAATTTTCTGCTTCATCAACTGGTGCTACATCAAATGACAAAAAAGTAACTTTAGCAATGACAAGAATCATACTGATATTAAATTTTAAGAAAGAGGAATAACATAGTTTTACAATACCTCTTTAATTCTGGTTTTTAAGCAGACAATTAAAACTATTATAGTGAAGATAAGAAAAATTATTACTGCTGTTAGAGATCCACAGATTGTTACAGTGTTGTTGGTTTCTGCAACAGTAAAAAATAAATAAATAAATAAATAGGTGTACAAGACAATGCACTTTCTGTAATTTTTGTGTATTATTTATCTAGTCACAAAGTTGACACTTCAGGACCAAATGTGCTTTTAAACAATCCTTTGTTTTTTTCTTTAGTAATAAATACCAGTAATGTAACAACACATTTCCATATTAAAAATACAAAAATATGCACATTTGACTATTACACACCCTAACTAATATATTATATGAACAGTACACACTAGATAAGGCAGTATACATATATTGTTAATTATGTTTTACTTTCTGACAGTGACTAGGTTAATCTTACAAGGAAGCACATTCACTTCCTTTCTCTGTACATGAACTCACAGTCTTAGATATACAAAGAAATGCAGAATATAATATTGCAACAGAGGTGTGCAATGCATACGTGAAGCAGACTATGAAATGGAAAATGTGGAGTAGCCCTTCTACATTAAGTCCTGAAAAATTCAGTCCTAGGCTCTGTTTACTACTGAGTCTTTGAATTTCTAATGGAGAAGGTTACTTCCATAATGGTAGCAGCCAGACATAAACCTTTCCAATCCTCTGGTAGGCATACTGTTTAATGGTTTAAGGCATCAAATGAAAAATAATGCATGTTGTCCTTCCACCTGTCATCCTTTTATGGTTATCCATGTTAGTTTTCCCCTCCTTGATATTTCTCCTTTCATAAAATTATCTCCTCCTTCCCTTTTCCTCATCATTAATATCATGAACTAGGTTGGCACTTTGCTGTGCTGGCCTACTTTGACCTACTGATTTACTGTGCTCTGCTTTTCCCATACTACTGCGCTATGCAAGCTCTGATACAAATCTAAGCACTTACAAGTCGCATCACATCACAGGGTACCAGATGTTTAGCACTGCACAGCTGAGAAGCACTTGTCTCTAAATAAAGGCCAGTGTCTTCTGATTGGCAAAGACTGTAAATATCAAGCTTATGTCATTATTATAATGGGAAAATATCAGAACAAGAAATATTTCTTTCTTAAACAAGTGGCTATCAACGTAAATGGTTTAGAAAACAACAGCTTTTGATAAGTCCTGACTGACATTTATACATTTTAATTGCAGCCATTTCCCTGAATTTTACTCTATATGCACCCTTTCAAAAAGGCATAATATATAACTATCTTTAGAGCTTACCCTAATTTTATGCACACATCAGGTATTCCTTGTAAAGTCATCATGAGGTCTGTGACTTTATCACTTGAATTCCATCTTCTCATTGGTTCAATCAGTTGCACCAATACACAATAAGAAATGGATCACTAAAATGTTTACTGATAAAAGCACCTCTGATATGTCCAATATACCTCCTTCATACTTGCATCTCTCTAAGACTTCTTCCAGTTTTAATGATAACACAGGTTATTCCAGGTTATTTCCCATGTTCCAATTATAACAGGTGGCTCAGGCCTTTAGCTGCTGAATGTTATATCCAAGCCTCTCACCAAACTAATGTATTACTTGCCTGCACTGACTCACAACCCAGGTATAACAGATGCACTGACAAATGTTTTACGAAAGAGATTATGATGCAGTTTCTGGACCTTTCCACAAGTATGCTTTGGTAGCTATTCTTATATACATTTCAGTAGATGGTAAAGCAGTAAGCTTCTGTCTTAATGGCAGTATATTTACCTGTATACTTTAATTGGCCAACATAATCTATGCGTTCTGTTCCAACTATACAGCTAACAGCAGACTGTTGTATCCATGCTTCAATGGGTATTGCTAACTCATTAGTAATACTGTAGTCTCCATATGTATTGATCATTCCAGAAGCTCCTTTTCCAGTCAGTGCCTTTCCAGACACCGCCCAGGAAACTGTAATGTTGGGAGAAGGATCATAGACCAAGCAAATAAGAGTCACCATAGTTCTCATGATTCTCATATCTTGTGATGGACCAATGATAAATATGGAAGGTTTCTTCACATTTCTGTCTGAATACAAATAAATGCATAGAGAATTAGATTAATAAGGCAATATGCAATGCTGCCCAAAATCTATGATGTATAACTAAAATAATTATGTAACTGATATCAAAATGTTATGGCATGAGGTATATAACATGAAGCTTTACATATTAAAACACATACATTATATACCTGTACCACAATCATCTAATACATACATAAATTTGAGTAAAGCTTGGTATATAATATCTACTAATATATATAGCATTGCTAAACTGATGTTCCATATACTTAGTTGGTATTGATGGTTGCTTTTAAGGTAATATGTTAATGCATTTCCCTGTGAATGCAGTAATTGAGCAGGTAGATTAGACCAGGTGATTGTAACTATTACAATGCAACAATAAAAGCAGCAATAGAATTAAAAAATAAACAGTTTACCCATAGACCCCTTTGACATAACCTACCTGACTCATATTTTTGTCCTTTCCTCACAAAATTGTATTTTTCTGGCAAATCATTCTAGACTGAAGTCAGAAAATATTGCCAGACAGTTGGTTTTCAGACTTCATATCCTTAAGAAAATACATGTTAATGCAAAAATGGTTAATTTTCTAAGTTTGCAAGAGCACTATTTAAAAAGTGTCCCTATATTTGGATCTCATTATTTGTGACTTTGTTCAGATTTCTTGCTGTAAGAGGTTGAGAGGTATGTCAGTGTACCCTTCAAGAAGCATAATAACATAAAACTAAGTACTTGTCTTCCTTTTTGCTTCTGAAAGAAAGACATTTTTGGCTTTCTTGTACTGCACTGATGTGGGTATGTTGCGTTGCAATCATGCTACCCATGAATTTTCTGACCTTAGTTTATCACAGTATTCTGTACCAATCTATCTCATTGCTCAAATAATTTTTCTTCTGCACATAATGAAGAACCTCTGCATTTGTATGCAGATAAGAATACAAGATCAGGCAATCTTTTCATCATAGTACATACATAGCACATCGTGATGTCCATATACAGACACCTCTACCTCCTTCTGGGTGGAGATGTCATGAATACAGTGTAAGTGTTGCACATTTCTTAAAGTACTACCTACTGTAACCTGTATCCGAGTCCAGCTAGATTTGTTAAATTGCATCAGAAACTGTCTGGATGGCTTAGTCTTGCATGAGACTTGCATGTTTTTCTTCAGTATTAAAAGACACTTTGATTACTCCCATTCTGAAGTAGACTCTAGCATTCCAGACAATTACTTCACTCAGTCTAGACTTCTTGTTACAGGTAAGGTTACTGAGAAAATGTTACGTGTATAGATATAGTTATACATCATGACCTCTTTGAGCCAAGTCATTCTGGTTTTAAATTTAAGCAGAGCTGGAAGACAGTTTTCAGGTTATTAGGAAAGCTTTTGTAATTCAATATTAAGGTGCCTTCCTTGTTATCTCAATGGCTTTTCACACTATGAACAATATCATCCTGCTGTAGCATTTAAAAATGTTTTTTTTTTTTTGCATCATGTTTGATTGATTTAACTTTTACCTTGTGGCATGCATTCAGCATGTGGTGTCAGGACTAATTATCCTAGTAACCATACTCTCGAGAGGAGGGTGCTGGTAGTTTAACTTTTGAACCATTATTATTCACAGTTAATATGCTATCTCATCAAGAGGTCGAATGAGGGAGAAGAATTTCTCATTACCTGCAGGCTGATGATATTCAGATCTATCGTTCAGTCCATGTCAGATGTAATCACTCTTGAAGACTGTGTGGAATCAGTCTTTAAATTGCTTGGATTCAGGCCATGCGCAGACACTGGTCAGCCTTATCTTACTCCGCTTCTCTAGCCCCTTATAACATATGGTGCTAGAGAAAAGTCTGGACTTAAGAAATGGCTTTATTAAACATCTTGAATAAACATGCTATAATGCATCCATTAAACATAGAATCATTATCACCATCCATTTTCAGAAGAACTAAGAGCATATTTTCCATGATATTATCCTTACATAGCAAGTTTAAACATATATACCTTAATGAGCATTAGAACTGTTTTTGCTCTATGCTTTTAAAAACGTATTCTGGACAACACGACTATAACCTTTTATCCTCAAAACCACAGGAAATATTCAGATGCAGGCTAACAGATAATTGACAGCTTCTAAAGCAATATATTTGAACATGCTAAAAGTCTTGTAGATACCACAAAGCCCATATCAAGATCATTTTTGTTTTTTCACCTTTAGTCTTTTGACTGCAAGCTACCTGAATTTGTTTAATCAGTTTCATTATCTCTTTTGAGTTAACAGGCATTTTCTTTATATCACTCCATCAAACCATCAGTTCAGCGAAAAGCATTTAATCAGAAATGCCATTTATCAAATTCAGCCCCCCACACCCCCGTTAATTATCCACTAGACTGGGGAAAGGACAGATTTTTCTGATCCTCGTTGTATCACAGTCTCAGCATGAACAGTTAAACGAATGGCATGTTCAATGTAACTGCACTAACAATGCCTTTCTCTGAAGTGATTTTTTGCTGAACTGATAGGGACCATTTTTTTTTCCATTTGTGAACCCCTGCTTTTCTTTCTGTTAACAACTTCAGTAAACTAGGATTCACACTGGTTAGTGTACCTGCATAAGGAATGGAAATCAAACAAATTATCATTGACAAAGGTCCCATCTCTGTGCATATATCATAGATATATTGTAAGTCCATAAACCTATTCAAATTTTCACACTCTCTAAAGATACGTTTCTAATCTTCCAAAGACTCTGTTCTACAACTCCGGCACATGGATGCAGCATCAGGGAATACATAATGTGAACTAAAAGGGGTACAGAAATATTTGAAAAGACGTTGGCACCCACAAAGTCTTTAGCATCTTGATTTAGTAGCATATATCGAGACAAACATTAAATTGATCCACAGTTCATGTGGCAGCTAAATTTGTACCTCTGTTTCTCTCTCTGCCTCCCTATCTTATCCATACTTATGTTTATTAGTTTCTTGTCACCTAACTTCTATCAGAATTTTGTACCCCTCACTAGTAATATTTTCTGTTGTTGATTCTGGACCTGTAGCTTCAGTAAACCAACTTATTAGAGGGAGACAATCTTTAATTATCACACTGCAAACCGTTACTTCGTTGAACACCAGCTGAAGACTATCATACCACTCTTTTTCATCTTTGCTCAGATTGCTCGTAAATAAAGGCATAAAGCTCTTCCCAAAAAATCAAGTTGTCTTTTGAACACAATTGCCTTTTTAGTTTACTCTACTTCATTTCTTAAGTTTTGTATCCTTCACTCTAGTGTCTCCTTCATCTAATGTAAGTTAATAGTCACTTTACTAACTTAGTTACCTGCCATACCTCTCAAACTCTTAAAGCAAGAAATCTGTACAAAGGCATAAATAAAAGTGGGACCAAGACCCAAAAATAGGGACAATTTTTAAATATTGCTCTTACAAACTTAGAAAGTTGATAGAATAACAGTTTTTGTATTAGCATGTATTTTCTGAAGAGTATGAAGTCTGAAACTCCAATGTCTGTCACTATTTTCTAACTTCAGTCTTCAATTATTTGCTACTAATATGCAAGAAAAAACACAATTTTATGAGAAACGGACACAAAAATCTGGATAGTCTGTGAAAATCTGTACAGTTGAGAGGCATGTTACCTGCTTATACTATAATCTTATCTGTAACTGCCAAGAGTGAATGCATATAGACAGGCATTTATTGTACTCTCTCCAATTTGTTGTGCATTCAAAAATAAATCCAATGTCTTAGAGTCTAATTCATTGTATAGCATCTAATTTTACTATGTTTCAGTTTTTCAAGATAATGTATCACACAGAAAACTTCAGGATCCATTTGATCAGGGTTTATGCAAAAAGAATCATGCTATCCTCTAGATATGTTCCTTGATAAGGTTATCTAGCAAGGTTTAACATAGCTGGACTTGTATCATTAACTTTGTCATGAAAGTATATGCAGATCAAAAAGGTAGACATATTATATGGCCCAAGTGCCAGATGCTGAACTAACAGAGGCACCATGCTTTTTTGCGAGTGGTCTGATGCTATACACTACTGTGTCTAAGTGTATACTGTATAGGCACTGTTAAATGATATTGCATTCTGAAACATAAATGGTATTGGCTTCTGATACTTCTAGCTTAATGTGGGTTTAACTTCTAAGCCTATAGGTGTCTCAGTAGTTAACCCAGCAGTAGAGTGCAGTTTGTAAAATAGAATTATATTAATCCTGCTGGTTACCCAAGGTGTTTCACAAGGCTGAGGTCTTGATTTCTCACTCATCTTGATTCATGACAGAGCACAGCAAAGTGGTGATGTCATACTCATTAAATATGCTAATGAGTCTTCTATTCTGCTTACTCAAGTTATAGTATAGACTACCATTCACTTAAAGCCAGGATAATTGCCCATAGACACACTGTTACTTGCACAGTTATTGATGAGCCAGTGAGATTACATATTTCTGCTAATTTCTTATCCAGATATGTCACTTATTACATACATACATACATACATACAAATATATCAAGCATGGGCATTAATGCCTTCTAGCTTGCCAATTTATCAGAACACTTGTTCCCATAATAAGTATCCAGGCTGTTCTTAAAATATTTAAACTAGTACTTGCTTTAATGTAATTTGGTAGTCTGTTTAATGCATCTGCTACTCTGTCAGATAACCAATTAGTACACTTTTCATTCCTATAGAATCTTCTACATAGGTTATCTGATGATTCTCTAGTACTTTTTGTTAACCCCAAACATTCCCAGAGGTAGTTGTCTCTAAATGCCCTATATACCTGAATAAGATCTCCTCTTAAATATCTGTATGAGACACTGTACAAGTTCAGATATTTTAGTCTTTGATAATAACTTAAATTTTCACATCCATGGATACCCTTGGTATAGTTCCATTGTACTCTTTCCAGTTTCCCTCATGCTTATTTAATTATAGGGTTTTCATATTATTATTCCATACTCAAGTTTGGGTCTAATGTAACTAACAAAGAATGACTTCATTATTTTTGATTTCCTATACTTTATAAATATTTTTATACAACCTATAGTTCTATAACTGTCATTAACCAATTGGTTGATATGATTAGAAAAACTCATAGCTGAATCTACTCATATACCTAGGTCCTTAAATGAGTCTACAGTTCCAATCACTCTGTGCTGTACTAAATATTCACCTTTCAATTTATGCCTACCAAATCTCATATGCTTATTTTTTTATGTATTTATCAGCATATTATTCTCCTGTACCCAAATGGCCAGTTTAGTCAAGTTATTTTGCAGACATGCCCTAGCTGTAACACATGTAATCAGTTTACCCAATTTCAGGTCATCTGCATATAAACTGTAGAACACCTCAGATGAAAAAGATAGGTCTGAATGATGCAACCTAAACAAGTAAGGGCCTAGGACAGAGCTATGTGGGACACCCTGACTGTAACCAAGGATTTCACCTGTCCAGTTGCTGTCTGATACTTGCCATGTCCTATTTGTAAGCCATGCAGCTTTACATCCTATCAAGAGTACATCAATACCTATTGTTCTCTGGGGACATATCTGTAGACTTCTAGAATGAAAAACTGAAAACAAAGCTTGTTTTATTATTTGACGCAACTTACTGGCTGGAATGTCATCTTGAGTTTCGTGAGATATTATAACACTTTGGAACTCTCCACTAACAGTTGACACTTATTCAGTATACTGAATAAAAACAAATGTATATTATATTGAAATTACAAGCTTTTATGAACATTTTAGGATATCTCAAAATAGTGACCTTCTCAGAAAGTTAATTGTAAATAAAAAACTGATGTGTCATATAGTATTGACTCCTTTTTTTATTCATACAGATAGAATGGTTAATATTATATTATAGCTAAAATATTAATTTTAAGTCTAGTAACCATAAACATCACCAAAATATGTAATATTTAATTTTTTTAACATCACAAAAAGGCTTTGCCTTCAGCACTGCTTCTCTTGAAAGGTGCCAGCTAGGACCTATGCTATCAATGTGCAACCCAGACATATTCTGAATCCTGGACAACTGCTCACTTTCTTTGTTTTTTCCATTATGTAAAGTTACTGATTTTGTATTACGTGGTAACTGCTCATAGTATGTTGTTTAATGTTTTATGTCAGGTGAACTAATTGAATATAAAGAACTCAGAAACCTTACAAAAAAAAAACTTATCTCACAAGACAAGGCAAAATTGTATCAGGAAGACCAATCCACCTATTTCTCCATCCCCTACAAATTCTGGCACACCATGAATAGTATTCTCCATCCTGACAATCTCAGCACCCCTAACCCTTTCAGCACCAGTACTCATCTTGAAACTGCCACTCTTCTAAACAACCACTTTATAGACTCCATCAAAAAACGTATCCCCCCAGGCAACAAATAAAATTAACCCCTGACCTCCTCAACCTCCCACTCCCAATCAGCCTTCTCCCTGAAACCTGTTTTGCCTAACTATATTAAATTCCTTCTGTCAAAACTCAAACCATGCTCTTACTCGTCCGACAACCTACCCCCACAATTTCTTAAGCTTGCTGCCATCTCTATGGCCTATCCCATCTCTATTCTTATTAACCATTCCATTAAAGAATCCACAATCCTTGAAATCTGGAAATCCTTCTATACTAGTCCACTTCACAAGGGAAGTAACTCCACAGAACCCACCAAGAACCAACCAATAGCCATCCTCTCCCCTCTCTCAAAAATTCTCGAGAATTGTATTCATAGGCAACTTTTAAACCACCTACTTCATGAAAACCTCCTTACCCCACCTCTCAACACAGTTTTAGACCTCACCACAGCACATCCACTGCCCTTCTATCATTTACCAAGACTGTGGCAGAAGCAAGGAACAACAACAAACTTGCATCATGTGCCTTCCTTGACCTCTCAAAAGCCTTCAACACCATTTCCCACTCTAAACTCCTTACTAAACTATCTGAACTAAACCTCTTGACGCCCACTTTCCTCTGGTTCTTCAGCTACCTCAACAACCATCAACAATCTGTTAGATGGAAGACCTCCTACTTACCCTTCTTATCTATACAAACTGTTGTCCCCCAAGGATCCATTCTTGGCCCCTTCTCTTTAATATATTCACTAACAGCCTTCACTCTGCCTGCACCTCTCCATCACTAATTCAATACACTGATCACTCTATACATACCACCCTCTCTGACAACCCCACTGACCTCCACTCTCTCACTCAGAGTTCCTTTTACATCATAGAATACTGGCTAACTGACAACCGAATTATCCTGAACCCACAGTAATCCAAACTCCTTCTTTTTCTTCAAAAACACACATCTCATCTCAAAACCTCTTTCTATATCTCTTCTCTTGACAACATCATTACTCATGTAGATTTCTCTACTAAACATCTTGGAATTACAATTGATGACCAACTAAAATTTGATCATCACACTTTGCAGTTTATCAAAATGACCCATCAAAAACTAGGGTTACTTTACAGACATAAACAAATTCTTATCCAACACCGCTAAGGTCACACTTGCCCAAACCTATTTCCTCCCCTGCCTACTTTATGCTGCCCCTATATTCACACACATTCAAACAAATCTTTTAACCAAACTTGCACAAACTTACCACCAGATAGCCAGCTTTGCCTGCAATCTCCCCTACAAGTCCCATCACTGCCTAGCCTTAAAAACTGCAGTGGCGTGAGTTCCCAGAACTACTCCAACTTTCACAACTACAAATAGCACATTCTCTTCTCTATAAACCTACAAATTGTTCCTCCCTGTCCACCCTCCTATCCCTTTACACCCCTGCTAGATCTCTCTGTAGCACTGATCAAGCACTACTTAACACCTATAAACCTAACAAAACCATAGGCAGATTAATTTACAAATGCTTCATATTACAAACCTGGAACAGACTCCCAACTAACCTATGACTTATCCAATCTTCTCTCCTATTCAAAAAAGAATTAAAAACCTTCCTGGCCAACTCTCCTTCATGCACCTGCCACTGCCCTACCTAAACTCCTTTTACCTATTTCAAAAGTATTTCCTCTCCTTACATTCTGTATACTTAGAATCCTGTGAAGCCTTAGCAACCTCTATGCAGACTTGTGTATCTCAGCTCTCTTCCCACCTTTACCTCCTTTCTCGTTTTTCCTTGCCCTGGCCACCGCTACTCTCCTCCTCTTTAATTCTACCTATTCTTTTCTAACTTTTCCACACACACACTTTTTTTACACTTCATATACGTCTACTAATCACTTTTCTATTCTTTTTGGTACTCACATTCCTATATTTCTCTTCCCTCTTCTCTGCTCAACACTTGCAATGCCTCTGTCTCATAGAATTATTTCCTCAAATCTATCCATCTAGTAACTTCTCATTATTATTGATATAGTACTCACATTTTTTTTTTATTTCATACAGTTGTTTGTTTTTGACTTGCACTGAAACTGTCATTGTTATTACAGCTGCATTTATTTCACTTCCTTTTCCATCATGCATTTATATCATGTATTTCAGGAGCTATTCTCCTTCATTGTTTTTATCATTTATTTTTCTTACTCTCATGTATTTTATTTTTACTCATGTTTCACTTTCATCATGTACTATGTACTTTTTATTTGTGTATGTTTTTATATTGTACTTTTATTATGCATTGTTTATCTTGTACTTTTTACAATATATTTTTGGAGCTTTTCTCCTTGGGTCTCCACTGAAAATGGGCCCTTGGCCCAGTAGACTAACCCGGTTAACAAAAGACAAATAAATAAATAAATAAACTGTTCATTCAAATAATTTTCCCATTTTAAATGTGTCCACATATTCTGTTACGGCATCCTATTCCCTTAGTATCACTACTTTGTTCCATAATGCAACACTATGGCTATAATATTGGTTGTTATTATTTTTAACCAGGACATCTCTCACATAGTGTTCCTGCCAAGGCAGACAAATGTATTATGACTTCTTTTTGTTCTCTGGATTTTATTGATCTTCTGACACATCTGCAGTCATTGCAATTCACTTTCTTATTAAAGTTCAGACTTAGTCACCTTTTGTTAAAACACTTTTATTGAATTATCACTTGTGACATAGGCAAATTTACATTCATATAAAAATAATCAAACTATATTAACATAACAAACATTATATTTCACATATATTGCTATATATCATATAACCTAAGCAATATTACATAAATTATTAAATTCCTGCTTTTTTAAAGAAGAAACATCTTCATTAATCCATCTCTTACTACATAATCATACATAATGAAAACAAACCACACTGATGCAATCCTAGTTGCAAGCAATTTAAATCCCAAGCCATACTGACACACTGCCAGTTACAAGCATTATACATCACTTATAATCTACCCAAACTTTCTCACTGAAACATTACATAGCTCATTTAAGTCCTGCTGCCTTTTAGGACTCATTTCTCCCTTGTATGTATTGTTCCCACAAGTCCTATTTTTTCTATGTGATTTGCTGCCACCCTTTTCTAAAGATCTCAACTCCAGTTGTTGTATCTCTTTTACTATCTTCACTACTTCCAATATAGTTGGTTTAGATTTTGATTCCCATTTTCTAGTAATTGCTTTTTTGGCAGCCACCATTATTAGGCACAGCAAGGCCTTCAGACTTAGTCACCTTAAGTAATGTTGGGTGCTTCTCTTCTCTCTTAAATGAAAATTCATTCTAATGTATCTGTTAGGAAGGGCCTTCAGTTAATGACAGATCATCAACACTACCATTTAAGTTATTAGACTGACATATACTATTTGCACACACACACACACACACACACACACACACACACACACACACACACACACACACACACACACACATATATATATATATATATATATATATATATATATATATATATATGAGAAAGAGAGAGACACTATCTGTATCTATTTAAATCTCTGTTTCTGTCTCTCTCTCTCTCTCTCTCTCTCTCTCTCTGTCAATTGTGCAAGGCATTGGTCTAGGTTTCTTAGAAGTGCATTAAAGTTTTCTTTTCATGCTGGGGTGTTCTAAACCACTTAATTTAGCTAGCTGGAAAGGAAGGATAAGTATCCACCTCTCTGTCTAGGGACAACTGGGTATTAGCGTCTTGGGCATTGGTAATTTATACATTTCTGATGAAGGGCTCACATTGGTCCATAAGCTTGACAAGCTGTGTTGCAAAATGCATGTTAGCCCAATGAGTACCAATGTATCCTGAGGTGATATTGTCTCTGTTATTGAGAGCTGTAACAAGGGCTGGGGGAGGGTGTGTTTGCCCCAGGTGAAAACTATTAGGAAGTGCAACTGGCAGGTACCAGTGGTATGCAAGTGCACTTCCAACACTGATTCATGATGCTGAGATTATATTGTGTCTGCATAGATTATTGTATTTGTCATTACAGCTGCTCAAGGTCAGTGTTCATGTCACAATTATAAAAGTACAAAGAAGCTTTTTATCCCTCAACTTTAAGTTGGGGAACGCTAGTCTGAGAAACTGCTGAGGGTGCTAGATGACCTTAAAATGGTTCTGCTGTGATCTTCTCTAAAGGCTAGAGAACATTCGGAACCATAAAATCCTGGTACTATATGTCAACATTAACAAATTGGAAGTCTATCAAGAATGAAACTGGTGATTATACTTTTACCAAATAAAATGTGTAGCTTATTTTCAGATATTTAGATGATATCTTTACTGAATGGGATGGAGGTACCCATCAGTTGAAATATTTGCACAATGATTACAGAAATCTTATGAGTTTTCTTGAATTTTCTTTTGGCATTAAGTTTAACATTATTTTTTTTAGATGTAACTAGTTAAAGTTGAGTCAGGTGAGATAAAAACAAATATTTTAGAAAACCAACTCACAGCAATAGTTTTGTATATTACACTAGTTATCATCCAAACCACCAAAAGCAGTGACTGGTAAAAAGTCGATGCATAAAATTGTCTAGGCTGATTTCTGATAACTACAACTTTTTGAATGAAATCAAAAAAATAAGGGTTATATTTTTAGAATGAGAATATCCATGCAATTTCTTAGTGAACATTTTCAATAATGTCACTGATGAATGGAGTTCTAAATATCCCCTTATTATTAAACATGGGATGATTAATTACATGGACAGGGATTTAACAATGCCATCTGATAATAAGATCAAGCAGATAAAAACTTTGTTACAGAATGCACCCTAGACTAATATGATTTGTGGTGGTATTAAAACATATTGGGTTATTTTTAAGATAGATGGTATCTCCAATGAAATACCGAGTAAGTCTCAGAATTTTATATTTAGAAGAAAGAACACCATTAAAGGTTTGTTGGAAATGCCATTTAAAGGTACACCAAGTGTAGACGACACACATACGAAGAAATGTGTACATTGTAGTCAATGACCTTACATAAGTGCTAGAGGTGATGGGGATATTTTACTGAAATTTCATATATGGCAAGGTGAGGGGTGATTCAACTGTACTACAGAGGGTGTAATGTATCTGGCAACTTGCCAGTTCTAAGATTCATTTTATGTATGTAAAATTAAATAATTCTTTTAAAAATGATTTAGCAATATGTTTGTAGTATTAATCACCAGGATGACAACATTATATTCACATATCCCTATGGGGAAGAGACTAGAAAACATTACTGGAGTACAGGGAATGGTTGTGGCTACTTACAGTAGATGCACAAATCCACAAAGTTTAAATATCAATATCTTCTTGATGTATGTGTTGAAAATAAGGGCACAAAGATATAGTTATTTTAAGATAGATATGTGTTTTCTATGTTCATTAGCACAGAGAGATTTACGGGTGTGACCAACTTTGGCTGGGTGGATGATTGGCTGAATTGAAATGGTCTTAGCCCATAAATAGAGTTTTTATACAGTTTTTTTTTTTTTTACACAGAACATTGGTTCAGATGATATAAAAATACTGAAAGATAAAAATGCTTAACCGATATTTATTTCAGTATTTAATAAACATAATAGTGTGCAGTGGTCATATTTTTAGTCATCTTGTTTTATCTTTTACATCTTTCTGGTGAACCCAACTGTTTGGATTTAGTTTTACCTAAGTAGTAAACCAATTCATTTAATCTTCCATGCTTGAAATAGTTAGAAGGTTAAGGAGAATAGATTGTGGTGATTTGGTCACATGGAGAAAGGCAGAATATGATTTGTTGATTAAGATTTGAGAGAGACTGCAGTAAGGCAGGACACTGACTTCTTCTCTGACCCTTGATTGCAGTTGATTGTGGCTACCAGTGGTTTATGTTGGGGGCTGACAACTTCACTGGCAATGACTTTGAAATTGTTTGACTTTATCCCAATGCCTTTACCTTACTAGAAGGAAGTCTATCCAACTTGCATTTTTACCACTCTTGTATGTCATCCTGGGATTGTTCCTTTTAGTGAGCCATATGCTGGCTGCCAAGCCATTTCCAGACAGAAGTCTAGAATGGTCTATTTTTCTTTATTCCTGCTGATCCAACCATATTGACCAAGAAACCCCTTAATTTGTCTTACTTTTTCTACTAGGTCCTTCAACTGCTGCCTAAATGCATTATTTTCCTCAGCATCACACTCCTACTGTGGGGCATAGACTGAGATTATGAATGCTGCCCTATATTTACATTGAAGTCTGATTTCCATTAGTTTGTCACTAATTCTGATGATATCCTTCACTGCCTTCAGAAAACTCTCTCTCTCTCTCTCGCCACAATACTCATACCATTTCTAGCCAGTTCTCTCTCTCCCTATGTAGTAGACTTTTATTACCAAACCAAGTCAATTTGCTGCATTGCCCTTTGACCTTGTCTCCTGGATACACAGGATGTCCAGTCTCTTCCTTACCTTCATGTCATCCACTTCTAATCTGTGTCCTGTCAATGTACCTATATTCGGTGTAGCGATCTTTATTTCATTTTTGGCAGGATGATAGCTTTTACATCTAGCCTTCACTCAGTAGAGCTATCCCAGGTAACCCAGGCTAGAAAACTGGTCACTAGCCATCCAGCAGGTTATTAACAGCAGACTGCTGGTCTATATGGCAAATAGATACTAATTAACAGGTCTCTAATATAGGTCAGAGTAGATTGGGTCTCAACCCACTTAGCACCGGTAAAAACTCATGACCATTTCTGTCAACATAAATTATTTTGACCAAATCACACACAGCCATACTTTACATCACCAAGTTGATAGTGTTGGTATGGTGTGCAATCTGTGATCCATAACCTCCTGAGGATACCACTCACCACAACTGATGGCCACCCCCAGTAGATTACACACACGGTCTGTGCTGCTGCCTATAACGTCATTCAGTTTTGAATGCACTTGATTCACATACTTCTCAAGTTCACTGAAGGCTGGGTTTGAACCCAGTACCTTCATCCATTTTTTCATTTAGCATTGTTTTGGGAGGTGGGAGGAACCCCACATAGAAAAGTGGAGAATACTGTACCTTGTGTTTGTGAAGCAAAAGCCTTAGCCATTGTGCCAAATGTGCCTTGCAAAGGTTAAGGATTTAAGGTTCATGACAGCTTCTTAAAACAGCATGTTTAAGGGCTATAGAACAGATATGTTTTGAGTGATGTATGGAAATAAGATACATAGGGAAAGCTGGTGGTGGAAAGCAGAAGTCCAGGAAGCTATCAAAAGAAATGCATGTAGGAAGAAGTGGGAAATAGAAAGAGTGGATCCTGGATGACTATGAAATTAGATAAGGGAACTGTTACTATGGCAAAGAACAAGATGTCTCCTTCTGGAATGTGACTTAGCAGGTTGTGCAAAAAAACCTCTATCAGTTTGCAAAGCAGAAAGTTAACGAAGATAGTCATCATAAGGAGTGTCATCATCTATCTGCTTACCAGTCTAGAAAACATCAAAGGCTGATGGAGGGAATACATTCTGAATGAAGAAAACCTCACAGAAGCTGTACTGCCCCATGCAGAGCTTGCAATTAATGAGGAATGGAAACCCACCCAAGAAGTACGAAGTGCACTAATAGAAATGATGTCAGGGAAAGTGCAGGCTCTAATGGAGTTATGGTAAATATGATCCAGATATTATACGAGTTAGGAGCCAGGAATAAGATTTCTAATGAAACTGTATAAAAACAAAGGGGACATTCTCAACTGTTATAAACTCCTGTAGCACTGTACAAAAGTGCAAGAGAAAGATAGTGATTAATGAATGTTTAGAGTACTGTAGTAGAAAGTAAGACTGGAGATGAACAGTTTGGATTCAAATAAGAATGCTGCACAAAGAATCCAATGGTTTTAGTGAGACAAATGGAAGGGAAGAAGTAGAAATGAGAAAAGAGTCCAACTGTCATTCCTAGACTAAGAGAAAGCATATCAGGAGATCCCTAAAAAGCTGATTTAAGCAATCCTGTGATAGTTTAAAGATCCAGAATGATTGGCAGAATCAGTACAGCCTATGTACAAGGAGCCAATAATACAAGTGCAAACAGTGCTCTGACTGACTGAGGGATTCTCAGTGGCAGTCAGTTTGCATCAAGGTTCAGCCCTGAACTCACTGCGTTTCATAATAGAGATGGACTACAACAGCAAACATATGGGACCGGACAGATCACTAAAGATACTGTATTCAAATGATGAGGTACAACAACTAGACTCTGAACATGGACTCCAAAAATGATAGGGGCTGGGAATTCATAAATGGAGGCACGCTGGATGAAACTGAGTACAAACAAGACAGTGTTCGTACCAGGAAATAGGGAATTCAGTAAACAAGCTGAAAACTGAGATAAAATTGAAAACAATGGAACAGGGTGATTGAGGAGAAAGGAAACATGAATGAAGCCTTCAAAGCTAGAATCTGAAGTACTGCTTCCAGCTAGCACAGAGTGCTAAAGGTAGTGTTTCACAAAAGAATGCCAAAGAAACTGAAAGTTTAAGTGTACAAAGCAGTAATGCAACCAGTGTTTTGATATGACATAAAATCTAGGCAGTGAAGGTAGAACAGCTGAAGAAGAATGAGGTGATAGAGACAAAGTGTCTAAGATGGGTGATATCATGCACACTTTGGAGTGGATAAAGAAAGAAGAACATAAGTATAGAAGCTAAGTAGCCCCAGTTACAAAGAAAGTCAAGAAGAACAGATTAGGGTGATATGGTTACATTTGCAAGAAAGCAGAAGTCAATTTGTTGAAGAAGATTTGGGAGAGATATGGACAAGGCTAGAGGAAAGAAGGGTATCCAGCCAAGTTATGGATGGATTGCAAGAGACAACAGCAGTGAAAATCTAGCATGGCTGTTAAAGAAATAGGAGATTTGCCCTGAAATAAAACATGTAGCATCAGTTGACTAAAACCCAGTTTCTTGTAGAAAGTAGGAAAAAGGAGGTTGATGATGATGAATAAATTACATTGACTAGTCACTGATAATCAGCTCAAATAGGTAAGTAGTATATTAACTTGAAAAAAATTAGAAGCTGCAGTAGCTTTTCAAGACCCTTTTCACCATAAGAACATTTCTCATCACTGTAGCAATTTATCACTTAATGCCTTTATTGCTCTTTGCATATATTTGCTATCCTACTGTCATACCTGAGTCATAAAATAGTGCAAAGTTATAATAGGACAGCTAGGTTTATAGCAAGGATCCTACTACAACCCTCCCACCTCCTACAAACCATTTGTTTCACTGATACTAATAGCTTGAATTCATTAATCAGTTTTCCTTAATGTGTCTAAAATGGGCACAGAAGCTACTAAATTACCCCAGGTGTTCCACAGTTGCTCCTATTCTGAAATGTTCCAACCCTCACTGTAATCTTTGGTATCCCCATAGGCTTCTGAAACTCAGACATAAATTAAGGAATAGTCTCTATGAATCACAATTCTCATTTCATGTTAGCAACTCTGGAATGGACATTTTATCCTATACTTTGGCAAATGTCTTTCAAGTATGCATTTAGTAACTCCCCAAATTACTGTCTCCACAATAATCTATCTTGTTGTTATGGAGTCGTGATTTCCATTAAAAATTAATGATGTTGGGTCATCCTTTTTTCTGATATTCATTATGCTCATTCTGTTGTACTTTTGTAATTATGTCATCTTTCCTCATACATTGTATGACAAACATTATTAGCATGATCATTGAACATAAAGCATAAGTCCACAGCCTTGTGACTACATTTTTTGCCTTATGACTTAATGATAAAGTTGTTTAAAAAGTCAGTTTTGGGTCATTTCATCCTTCCATCCATCCATCCATCCATCCATCCATCCATCCATCCATCCATCCAGATAATAAAACATAAGAGCAGAGTACACTGAATGAAATATTCCATGTGATCACTAAATAACATGTGTATTTCAAACAATTATTTTTTTAATTCAAAATTAATTTCATAAAAAAAAAAATCAGTGAATGACAAATATTGCCATTCCGGGTAACTGCAAGTCCTCTGAGAAAATATGCTACTAAAACATCTGATATGTTCAGAAGATACTGAAGTACAGCTTCAATGCTTCTTTAAAAATTTTCAATATATTAAACACAAAATGAATGACATAGAGAACAGGTGAAGACTAAGTAATCCAACGCAGTCTGTTTGAACAATGTGTGCAGCCATAAAAAGACTCGGTTTCTAATGTGATGGCTCTGTATAATTCCAAATTCTTAATAGGTCATGCTGTAGTTATACAAAAACAAAAAAAAAATGGGGATATAATGTGATTTCCAGAATTGTAGTTATGGATGTGTTGTCATTATTAGGAAAATATCTTTTTTGCTGTTTTCATTGATAAGAGAATACATTAAGAGAAAAGGTTTATTCATACTATTTTATGATAATTGTACAGCCAGTCCTTTGCCTCAGTGAAGATAATACTGATCATTTATTGAAAATCTAAGGAAAAATCTAAAATATCCAGCAAAGCATTATGCTAGAAGAATCTAGTTCATATAATACTGCGTTAAAATAATTTCTTTTCTTCCATTATTTTTTCTATTTACAAAATCTGAACAATGGAAGTGCCTCAGCAGTATAGATAAAGACTAATACAGTGCAGTGTATGGAAGCTTACTTGCCTACCTCATCAATAAAAAATAGGTTAAGAAAAAGACTGTCGTAGGTTTATAGGTTAAGTGGTGGGAGGTTGGCATAATGGTTAAGGTGTTTATTTTATGGAAACAAGGTGCAGGGGTTGATTTTCACATGGGGTAATTGGCTAGGATAAAAATGGCCCACAAGGGGATTTATCCTAATGCTAATCTATGAACTTAACTACAAGGCTAGCTGCTCTTGTGGGCCATTTCAAATCTCACCAGTTTCCTTTCTTGTGTGGAAGTAACCAGCCCCGTTTGGTTAAGGATTAGATGTACCCATCCCATGGTTGATAATTATATATTACCTCTAATGACAATAATTAGGATTATACCATAAATAATTTCAATTGTCACTCTTGCCACCACTGCATCACCCTTCTTCCTTATAGACTAGCCAAATGATGGAACATGTTAATACATACTTCATTGTGTTTGCATTATCTGTACAATGTCCTCAAAGCAAGAACTGCATAGGTAGGTGTGGCTTCACTCATGAGCAGTATCATAAGGTATAGAAACTATTAACTGGTAAATAAAATGTCATTATTTATTTGAGTTGGGAAAATAAAATGGATCCATTTAAGCACTTTATGCTTTCAGACTTATTGGGTTAATAGGCTGAAGACTGTAGGACTACATAATTATATATATATATATATATATATATATATATATATATATATATATATATATATACATATACATACATATATATATATATATATATATATATATATATATATATATATATACATATATATATATATATATATATTAAAGAAATAGTGAAAAATACTTTCTTAATTACATTATAAGTTATGTCTGCTGCAGCAAGAGATTATTCCTTCTACAAATGCATTCTTAAGAAGATATGCATATAATGGTTACTTTTAACACATAAAAGACAAGTGTGTGTGTGCTTACTTTAAAATGAACATATAACTATTTTTTTTAAATATGCACAGTGATATAACTACAAATAATTTACTATGGTACCATCTTATGTTATAATTGTTAAACCCAGGTGTTGTTTTTAAGTAGTAAGATGCTGCTAGCAATATATGCCTTTTCTGCTGAACTTGTTAACGTCTCAGACAAGAAATCAGTGTCTGAAAGAAGTAGTGTGAATAACTTAGTGCATTTAGGTTATTAAAAAAGGCACTCATATTCTGATAAAAATGGCATGATGAGAGTAGTGGTTATTGAGACAAACAAAAAGTATTACATACTTCTGAATATGTATTGGATTCCTGGAACTGGATCCCAAATAGCAAAAAATATGTAGATATTTTAAATTTATATGCAAAAGGATAAATTTTACTAGCTAGTGATTTTAATTGTATCTTAACAAAAAGAGATACTACTGTTAAACAACTAAAGAATTTTATAAATATAATGAATTTACAAGATATTTACGATTTAAAATTGGCAAACTCACTAAATTATATACATTATTCAATTAGATTTGGTACACAAACAAATATTGATAAGACCTTTGCATCTAATAGGCTCTACTCTAAAACTGATGAAGTGCAATTAATTTCATGCCCACTATCTGACCACAGTGCAATTACTTTTACTATTAATGCAAAATCTAATGATTTAATTTACTGCCAAAGAACTCCTGCTTATTTTATTAAAATTAAGGGATTCAAGGAATGGTTATTAAAATAATTAAATGTATTTATGGAATTTAATAGTAATAGATAAGTCACTGGTACTATCTTGTGGGGTACATTAAAAGCATATTTATATGGTACAATTAAGAATTGGTATCTTTGTAAAAGAAAAGAGTGGGACAAGGAATTAACTGAAATACAGTTGAAAATTGATAGAATTAAATTAAACCCGAATCACAAATATAAAAAAGCAAACCTTGAATTGAAAGACTTAAACCAGAAATAATTAGAAGTACTGAATCACAACATGTCAATAAACATGGAAAAATTAGATTCAATATTACTCTATTAACCCAAAAAAATTCACATGGACTAGCAATAAGGGCTAAAAGAATAAATAATATGAATCAGATTAATGACATTACTTACAAAATGAATGATAAAACTAAAAGAGTAACAGACTTGAAAGATATACAAAAAGGTTTTAGGAAGCAGTATGAACTTACTAATAATAGTAAATTAATACTTGACAATGATAAGCTGATAACCTTTTAAGAGAAAATATAAAACACAAATTAACAGAAGAACAAAATAATAAATTAAATAAGTCCATCTCTTTAAGAGAATTGAAGGAGCAAATTAAGAATATAAAAAAACAATAAGATCCCAGGATTTGGATGGCATAATAACACACACACACACACACACACACACACACACACACACACACATATATATATATATATATATATATATATATATATATATATATATATATATATATATACACAGACACACACACACACACATACACATTCCTTATAATAAACTAAAAACTCTTTTAAAAGTATTTGAAGAGACCAAAAATACATTAAACTAGCCCCCTTCTTGGAAAATGTCTTTAGTATCTCCTATTTTGAAAGAAGGAAAAGACCCAAAACTATGCAAGACTTATCCAGTTTCTCTTCTCTGTGTTGATTATAAAATATTCAAGTCTATTCTGGCAAGCAGATTAAATATTATGATGCCAAAATTAGTTGCGGAGGATCAAACTAGATTTATTTTGTGTAGGAAAGTTCAAGATAATGCTATCAGGCTTATATCTCTGATAGATGTTGCTAACAAATAGAAGGAAGAGCTTTCAATTATAAGCTTAGACATAGATACATTACTTATGTGAAGCACTTAAAGAATGAAACTTTTCATCAGATTTTGTAGAGTTGATAATGAAATTATATAATAATTCATTGTCTAATGTTAACACTGGTTCAGTTTTATCTAATTCCTTCCAAATATTTAAACGAAAAAAATAATCAAGGTTGCCCTTTGTCTCCTTTATTGTTTGCTCTATATGTAGAACCTTTTGCAACATGTATTAGATCAAATAAACAGATAATGGGGTTTTCCATAAATAATAATTATAATTCTAAAATCCAATTATTATTTGCAGATGATATCCTACTAACTGTTGGTGATTTTGAGTTTTCATTAGAGCACATCATTAATTCAATAAAACATTTTGAAAGGATCCCATCCTTAAGTTTTAATCATAATAAAACAGAAACATTATTAATAAATAAAAAGGTAAATTAATTTTTAAAAAATTATAAAAAGTTCACTTAGGATAATAAACAACTTCAATATTTATTAATCACCTTAAAAATACCTGGGAGGACATGAAAAATGCTAATTATAAAATATTACTAAACTCATTATAAAAATTAATAGAAACTTGGACTAACATGTATTTAATAATGAGGATAGACTTACATTAATAAAAATGATTATTTTACCAAAAAATATTATACTATATACAATTATTAATTTTATTGTCATCCAATAAAATTACTAAACAATTAAATTCTATATTAGTTAAAATTGTTGTGTTATCCTCAAAAACCAAGAATAGGAGTTGATTGGCATGTTAAATCTTGGATAGAAGGTGGAACTGAGTTCCCTAATATAGATTTATATGCTAAATCTGCAATTGTAAATATAGTAACTCACTGGCTAAGCTCATCATATACTTCAGAATGGAAATCACTACATAAAGAACTCTTATTTTCAATTAATACAATTGAAGCAAATACAATGTATAACCTAGGGCAGCTCGTGGTATAGGACTGCAGAACTTCAGCCCCCTCAGCCGTGGAAAGAAAACAAATACAAAATGGAAATAAAAACAAATAAAAACCTTTTCTCAAGTCCCAGAACAACTCACGCATGCATGATATAGATTGGGAACACTCCTGGAACTCACGCATGCGAGTTTCACAGATTGGGAATTCCAGACTGCTTTGTCATCAGTCTGGATAGGAAGAAAGGCCATCTCTGCCCTGCAACCCAGAAGTTTATATGGTGATGACCGTTTACAACTGCACAGAATGGAAGACATCCAGACTGCAACGTCCGCTGGCTGGAGCCTGCTCTCATGGGGGAAAACCTTCCCAGGAAGACTGCTCTCATGGGGAAACTGTTACTGCAGCCTGTGTGGACTGTAGATGGACCTGGACCATGGGGACTATTAATGCAGCCTTCTCGCTTGGCACCGGTAGGGAACTGAAATGAAGACTGTTACTCAAGCCTTCTCTCTCAGCACAGGTAGTAAACTGAAATGAGGACTGTTACTGAAGCCTTCTCTCTCAGCACAGGTAGGGAACTGAAATGAAAGAGGTGTGTGTGTGTGTGTGTGTGTGTGTGTGTGTGTGTGTGTGTGTGTGTGTGTGTGTGTGTGTGTGTGTGTGTGTGTGTGTGTGCGTGTGTGTGTAGTGCGTAGAGAACAGACATGAACCCTGTACCTTGGGCCTAGGTGACAAGAGTCTGAATTCCCTACCCACCACCATTTGTAAAAAAAATGCAGATTTTTTTCTCATACTTGTTCTGTTCCAAATTGCAGATTTTTTTCTCATACTTGTTCTGTTCCAAATTGCAGATTTTTTTCCCTCATACTTGTTCTGGTCCTCATAAAATCTGTGGTTTCTGTATTTTTGTGTCCTTGCAAAGTCAGTAATGCATTGGTGCAGTGGTAGCATTGTTGCCTGACAGCTACAGGTTATCTGGTTTGAGCCTTGGCTGTGGTGCCTTCTGTGTGAAATTGGCATGTCCTCCCTGTATTTGTGTGGGTTTCCTCTGGTGCCCTTTCATCTTACAAAGACATCTGTCTGGAGTGTCTCACTGGGCCTCTGCTGAAAATTGGCTTTTGTTCCAAGTCAGACTTTCCTGGTTAACAAATGTTAAATAAAAATGACAAGCATTTGAATTTCAGACTTCAGATTCTTCTGAAAGTACATGGAAACACAACATTTTTTATTCTAGCAATTTTCTAAGTTTATAAGATGGATATTTGAAATCTGTCCCTATTTTTGGGACTGTATTCCCCCATTATTGGCTTCATCAAGGTTTTTTGTGCTAAGGTTGAAAGCTATGGTAGGAACTGAATTCAATGAATATGTTTGAGGGCTGTATTCCCCCATTACTGGCTTTATCTGGGTGTTTTTTGCTAAGAGGTTGAGAGCTTTGATGAGAACTGAATTCACTGAATATGTTTGGGGGCGGTATTTCCCCATTATTGGCTTTGTTCAGGTGTATTATGCTAAGAAGTTGACAGCTATGGTGAGAAATGAATTCACTAAATGGTAGCCATTTAAGTTTGTCTTCCTCTCTTTCATAAAGCAGCTGATTTGGCATAGTGGTATGTTTCTCTGACTGTTTTGCACAGGATCCTGGGTTCAAGACTTAGCAGTGGACATGTATGGTGGTAACACAGCATTTTATTCTAGCAACCTTCCAACATTATACAAGCAATGTTTAAAATGTGTCCCTGGTTTTTGGGCTTTTGTCCCCCCTCCCAAATAAAGTTTAGCTTTTTCCAGATTTCTTGTGCTACAAAGTTCAGAGATACAGCTGAGTGAGTAGATTTTCCAAGGAACTGAGAGCTGCAGGGGAGCAAATGTTTAGTGCTGCTTATGCTGAGTCTGCTTGCATTGTTAATAGCACAACAGGTAATGTACTTGCTTTTGATGCAGAAGGCTGTGGGTTCTACTCCCACAGTAAATAGATGCATCACTGATACTGTACTGTGTTGCAAAGGGGTGAATACTGTACTCCTTTTTGGCAAAGATACCTAGTAACTATGAACCTGTTATCAGTTTGCCATCCATTCCCTATTGTAATATTACTAGCTTATCATTTTTTGTGTAAGATAGGCAATTTATTCAAGGGCAACAGGCACGTTATTTGTAGATGAAACAATGAAATACAAAGTTGTTTGCTAGTAGCAACCTCTTCATTAGTTACAGATCTCTTTAATGTGGAATTATTTAGATGAATTTTACTTCTTCAGAAATTGAGCATATGTACTGATACTGGTGGACTGTAGAAGTTTGAGTAGACTTTTATGATGGAAATGTTGTGAACTGGGCAGTTTTGTAATTATTGGTGCATGCATTTTGTTTCATTGTTTACTGGAAACATTTACAAATAATAAATTAAAAATGCCCTCTAAAACTGTACTGTATTGCACAAGGAATATACTTTAATACAATAAGGAAGGTGTATGAAAGAGCATGTGTATGTTTCATGTGCAAGGGGCCTGTGATTTGAAAACAGCCCAAACCCAAAGTTAATCTATATATGCCACTGGAAAAATGTATTTTCTTTGAATGTGGGTTTCAATGCTGTTTCAATGAATGTGAGTTTCAAGGGCAGAGAAGTTTTAATGCTAATTCTGTTTTCATTGTATGAGTGCATTGCTTTGTTTAGAAGATATCTTTTAGTGTTTGTGCTGTAAAATGCAAAATAAAACTTTCAAATGAAGTCCAAATCATCGCAGAAGTAAAGCAGCATGCACATTAGTGTTTATGGTAAAAGGGGTGAAATAGCAAAGTAATGGTTCATTGGAATGGCTGCAGGGGGGAGGCTCCATTCGACCATGTGTTTGTGAGGGGGAAGGGTAACAAACTCAAAGACAGCCCCGGCTGAACTATACCTTTCAACTGTCTAGATTTTTGCAGAATTAATAGATTTTTTTATTTTTATTTTTGGTTGCTCCTCATAAAATTTGTGGTTTTCTGGCAAATCATTTAGGAATGAAGTCACTAAATAATGACAGACACTGGGTTTCAGACTTCATAACCTTCAGAAAAATGCATGCTAAAGCAAGACCTGTTATTCTATCAACTGTCTCAGTTTATACAAGAGCAACTTTTAGTACTGTTTATACGTTCCCCCAATATATTTAGCCTTGCCCAGATTTCCTGCATTAACAGGTTGAGAGGTACATGCAAATAAATTGCTTTATAGAATTAGGCATATCCAAACTTCTCAACTGTCCCCAGTTTTGACTCAAACTTTTGCTCTTCCCCTAATAATCCCTCTGCAAAATGGCAATTTTGGAAGAAAACATGGAGGGTTTACAATTAATAAATAACTGTAATAATCAGAGTTATAGATTACTTTTATTTTAGAAATGCATGTAGATTCTTTTATTTTGTGAGCTACTCAAGTTAGCAGTAATAATATTAAAAGTGTCCCTTCTTTGACAGGTTCTCAGCTGTATTGTGTGGCTATTTTATATTTTTGCATCACATTTTTGGTCAATGTTTCATAAAATTGTGTTTTTTTGGCAAATTAGTAGCAAATCATTTAAGACTGAAGTTAGAAAATAATGACAGACATTTCAGTTTCAGATTTCATACCCTTCAGAAAATTCATACTAATGCAAGACCTACTATTCTATTATTTTTCTAAGTTTATAAGAGCAATATTTAAAAATTGTCCTTATTTTTTGGCCTTTGTCTCACTTCTGTGTATGGCTTTGTCTAGATTTCTTGCTCTGAGGTTGAGAGGTATGACAAATGTGTCAGGGCCATCACCAGTCAGCCAGAGACATTTCAAATTATGACATACTTGTTGTACCCCACTCCCCCATGTAGTGACTCTGGATGTATCCAAGCATGGCAAGGAGCAGTTATGCAATGTGAATGTGCAGAGTATCTCCCCATCCAAGGTAGACACAAGTACTACAGTGTGTTTCATCTGTCCTTGATTTAGCAGAATGTTCTGGTTTCTGTCATATATTTATACTGTTGATGTATTCTTATTATTATTCAGAAAGTGCCTGTTGCTTTGTGTTTAAGTAGCAATACCTTAATGACCACCAGGTAAGCTTGTCTGAGATTCTAAGATGCAAATAAGTTTTAATAAGCATACTGTTAAAGAATTGCCAACATTGAAAGCCTTCCTGTTGTTGCCATACAGAGAATACTTACATAACTAGATAACGTATAAGCCTTAGTTATTGAAATGCATATGACAGTATTTGTAATAAAGGACATAATTACATTATTTTAAGAAGCTCATTACATTTTTTGGAGACTTGCAGTCATTTTTCAGGCTTTACCTGCACACTAAACAGAATGCCAATCTATCATGTGTGGTCCATAACCTGTGCAGTAATCCTTTAAGCAATGTATGTTGAGCTTGTTTCTTGTTTGCTTTTCATTTTTTACTTTGATCATGTTTTCCCCGTGAAATAAGTAGATAGTTGTTGTCAGGCAGCAAGTCTTTTTGGATAGGAAACATTTTTACAAGTGGGGGTATCACAGAGATTGCTACTTTCAGCATGTTACTTGGCACTTTAATAAAGCTGAATATAAATTATAATTAGAACTGAAGTGGAAGGAGACGTGGTTTGAGTTGAGTGCTGCTTGTTTTTCTTATACTTGATTTTGTCTGGCATTCCAGTAATGCATTTAAAAAGTAATTTATTTTTTCATGCCTCACAACCTTTTTGTTTCCATCTAGCTATGAAGTAAGCTGTCATGCAGCCAATGCATTAAAATATTTTTTTCTTCTACACTTCATTTTGTCTTGATTGGTCTCTCATAATGATGGTTTGGCACCTAGGACAGCATACTTAATTAAAGTTACAGTTTTTGTAGTTTTGAGTATAGCCCCTCCCCTTTCTAGTTGGCCACACCCACCCCATTGGCCACACCCATTCAACTGTCTCCTGCAGCCCCCCTCTGATTTGAAGTCACCAGCCGCCATGATTATAACTCAGGCATTAATAAGTTTTATTGGATTATAAAAGATTTTTGTATGAATAATACCAATTGTCCTATTTCTATCCCATATGTTTATTACATTTTAAATATGTTCAGGAAAGTAATGAAGATGAAGAGTAACCACTTACTTAAAGCTTTATTGATTTTGATGTTTCCTATAGCACGTAAAAATAGCTGTATGGAATCATTTAAACTTATAAAATGTCAGATTTTGAAGAGGACAACTTTAAGTTTTGGTATCAAGTTTTAGTCGGCAACAAAATACTTTCAGCTTATCATTTATTGATTAAATTAATATAAATGAAAATCATTACTTAGATATTCAAATATTCAGACAATATATTATGAATTAAATACAGCCAACATTAAATATAAATAAAAAACCTATACCAAGAATTTTGGATTACATTTTTAAGATTAATAGTGAAGAAGCAAAAATAAAAATAAATCTTGCTTATCAACACTATAGAAAATTCTAAGATCAGAAGTGATTCCTTTTGACTCATCTTTTTAGGAATATTCAGCAAAGATTAATAATGAAACCTTTCAGAAATAAGCAAGAAGCTATCATTAAAATCTATAAATTACACCATGTCACCTTTTTGGAAAATAATTACTTGGAAATACTTGCATAGGACCTTTCTAACATGACATAAAATAGCCTTGATTTATAAAAAAATAGAAATAAATTGTTGGAGATGTGATAAGATTATAGACACTAATTTGTCTCACATGATTATTGAATGTAGGATGATTGTATTGTTTTGGTCTGAATTTAGACATTTTGTTAAAGCATTGTGGTCAGTTCATTGTGTTGTATCTGATTCACTGATTTTATTTAGTGCTCTAATTCCGGATTCCATACCTGAAGTACAACTGTATCTTCTATGGTCAAGTCTAGCTATGGCTAGGAAAAACATTACAATAAATTGGAGAAAGTAAGAACACCCTGTCTTTTACTGAATTTATTTGCTTAGCAAAAACCATTATGTAATAAAGAAATTTAGACAATGTATAATAGAACTTAAAATCATACACATAAACGTTTTTTCTTGGAAAAAGCTTAAAGAATTATTAGAAAAATATTAATGGTTAATAAACTGTCAAATTTTGTTGTGGATGATGTACATAGTTTCTTGTTTGTATTATTCTTGTATGTTAGTTAATTGTTATTTTTGAAAGTCATTTTGTTCAAAATTGCAATAAAAATTAAAAAAAGGCAATAGTCTGAATAAAGCAGTGAGAAAGTATTTTTATATTTATAGGTTCATAGATAAGGAGAAGGCACCATTTTTCCTTCAATGGTGAGAATTAAACCCTGTAGTTTGTGTTTATGAGGAGAACAACTTAACCATTATGCCAACTCCCATATATTTACATTACATTTTTGAAAATATTATTTAAAACAGGTTTATGTTAAACAAAATGATGAGTGGGGATGCATGGGAATTCAAAGACACTTCTACAGTGATTATGCTGTGAGATCAATCTCCATCACCCAAACAGCAGCAATAATATAACAAAATATATAACTGATTGACAAGTTCACATCAAATAGACCAAAACATACATTCAGAATAATTTAAAGCCAAGCACCAACAACTGACAGGGTTCAAATATCTATTAAGTATGTGCATATGAAATATTGTCTTTTCACATGTCCAAAGGGACAAGTGGTACAAACTCATGACATGACCTTTCAGCTATTATTGATCATAAAATACAAGCCCCCCACCCTCTTTAGTAATGTGTGCTAACCCTAACCCTAACACTGCCCATTCCCTCAACCCTAACCCTACACCTTACCTTCATAAAAAACATCCTGTAACACTTCCACTGTTCAGACAACATTGAAGCAATGGGGTTTTAGTATTAATATCAGGAGAAGAAATAGTTTTCCTTTCCCAATATTATTTAATTAAATATTTTTCATTTTTGGTATTGTATCTGTTTGAACTTTTTGTTGGTGTTTTAAATTTGACATTAAATTAGCTGGATCATACACAATAGAACCATATAGACAGATAGATAGCTATCTGTTGATATATATATATATGTGTGTGTGTGTGTGTGTGTGTGTGTGTGTGTGTGTGTGTGTGTGTGTGTGTGTGTGATCCATACCTCTCAACTGTCCCTGATTTTCAGGGACGTCCCTGATTTTAACTCAAATTTTAGATCTGTCCCTCTTAATCCCTTCTAAAACTAGTGACTTTTGGAGGAAAGGTGGTGAATTACACTTAATGAATAAAGACAATAATTAAGAGTTATAGACTTCTTTTACTTCATAAAATGTGTATTAATTCATATGCTCTGATTCTGTCAATGTTTCAAGTTAATAGTAGTAATATTTTAAGTGTCCCTGATTGCCCCTGATTTTTTCTTGACTTGTCCCTGATTCTGTTGAAATTTGTCCCTGATTGGTTGAGAGGTCTGGTATGATCTCATTTGTTTAGTATTATGGACACATCTGATCTCCTGCTCCAAAAAACTCCTGTTCTGGTGTTCTGGGAGATATATAAGGCATTGTATTATTTTCAGTCTTACTATGACCTAATATTTTATATAATCTCAGACCATTATTTAGATTTAAACAAGCATTTCCACAGTCTCCATTGAATCCTCAGTATAAGTAATAAGAAATAATAATAAATGATAGGATCCAGGGATACAGTCATAGCAGCAACAGAAGTCTGCATTGCTTGCTGTTCACTTACTAGTACTCCTCACAGATGGAAACAGTCCATTGCTTGTAGTTGCCCAGTTAATATAAATGGTAAATGTTTCCTTTCTGTGTGACTGCTAAATGCAGTATTGCTATAGAAGCAGGCATATCTAAAATCAAAAATTGTGTGTTTATATTTTCATTGTGCATATAAAGCTACTTTAGCTATTCATGGTTCAAATGCAACTCTTTCAGCTTCATTTATTATATGCCTAGAGTGCTACATGAATTCTAATTCTCATAAAGCCAAATAAGTTGTAATAAAAAAAAGAGTCCACTCTCCCCAGATGCTGTTTTTTCAAGTTTATTTTTAATCTGTTCCCCAGTAGAACATAAGCCAAATAAATAACTACACTTGTTATATCTTTGGGCAACATATGGCTGCAATAGTTATAACATTAATAATGTACTTAATCTGCAATGCCCAAACAATATATTGAAACAGTCATGTTCCAGTGTTAAACCAATAAATATATTTGTTTTTAACTTTGCTGCTTTTTTTACCTTCAAATGAAAGTTTATGCTAAATATCCATGACAGAGTATACCTGTAAACAGAATGAAGAAACAGTTTTCTGTAATATGAATTTAAACATTCAACCATCCACTTTTAACTTATTTGTTTGCTATTTACCCAAAATATGAACATTCATTCTCCATCTCCACAGTTAATAACAAAAACATTCTTATATATTCCCCAGGTATCTTTGAACTTCAGTTCAAAAATTTTCTATAAACATTTATGCTATGAGTCAGTCATTAAAAATCAGTGTGTGACCCCAAATCTCAGGCATTAAAGATTCATATTGCAATTCATTTCCATCATAACTGAGTTTACTTCTAAACACAAGTGAGATTTATAGTCTCATCAAATCATAGTTATATTACTTGGGTATAGGTGTAGAAAGTATTTCAAAATGTAGACTACAGATTTATTCACTATACAGGAGAGCCCATCCACTCATCTAATCATTTTTTAAGTTGTTATATTCAGTTGTTCTGTCTAACAAAAAGGTAGACTTTTCTATAATTTAGCCAGTGGCTGTGTAATAAACTTAATTTTCATGATGGTTCTACTGGTATCTAGTTTCCATGTAACCCTCCTGTTTCATATACTAATTTTCAGAGTTCTATGTTGTATAACATATGTGGTTCTTCATTGCATAAGACTTTATAGGTTCATAGGTAAGTACTAGGTTAACTGCCCTTGCAAGACATTTCAAGCCTAGCCAGTTTCCCTTTTTGTGCTCACAGTGACCTATCCTATTTGGTTCTAGATTGGTCTTAATCATCCTATGGTCAATAATTATATATTATCCCTAATGGTAATAACTGGGATCATGCCATAGATAATTTCAGGGATAATTTATGTACAGAACCTGGAAAAGCAAGACATTTTGTTCTGGCTCTAATTATTGTATTATTGCCTATTTATGTGTCCTGTTAGCCAGGTCACAGCACTGATTCCCATGGTCCATGTTCACTCTTTGCCTGGATGAATGGCCTAATGCTTTAGTATCTCATGTGTTTAAACTAATTTAGCTTACCATCTGAAAACTAGTTTGGCATTAAATTTAACTACAGAAGTTAAAGTGAAACCATTTGTAGCACAGTAAAAATGCTACCACACATGCCTTATACTTTCATTTCAAACATGTTGCAAGATTTTGTAATATCTAAAAATATAATTTCCTTTTGTATTGTATAAACAGAATCCATGATGATCATTTGCATAAGCATTGGTGGTAATTCAATGAAACTCAGAATACCAACCGATTTAACTCTAAAAGAAAACATTACTATCCATTCATATAAACATGCCTCACTACCAAATGTTTTTATATTGAAGAATGCTTTCTTGAAATTGCTGTACAGAATAACATCACAGAAATGTATATTTTCTCTCACAGCAATTCCTTGAGAGGCACAATAGCCATATCAGGTACCCAGATAATACTTATCATTGCCCAATAATATTCACATTTTGGAATATAATAAAGGATTTAAATAAATAAAAGTTTCAGTTAATTAATATTGATAACATTTCAGTTTTATTTGTTGTCAAACTGTTATACTGATTTCAGGATAGGATTGCAGTAGTAAAGAAAATGTGAGCAGTAACACAGAAGAAGTATGTCATCCCTGCTTCTGGTGTTTATTAATTCCCTTCAGCATATTAAGAGAATGAAAGTCAGAAATTCCACTTATGTTGTTTTTTATAACAACGGGCTGAAGTTAAGATTATTATTAGACACATATAATAATTAAATGCTGTATAGTGGTAGATATTCTCACAAACCTCTGTAATAATTTAGTAACTTTATTGCAAGTTAATCAAGGTTAGAGTATTAGTGAAGTTAAGCGATCCCCCTTCCTTATTACACCTTCCATAGTTCTTGCTTTCCCTCCTAATTTGATCTGTGTGACATTGTGATACTGTACATATATTTCTTGATTACGATATTTTTAACACCCTAAATGTAGCAAAATGTGTAAAACATTGAACTATTTTCATGTTGAATTAAGGTTTTCAGGTGTTCAGATTTTTAAGTATATTATCTTAAAGAAATGTTGATTATTAGGTAGCAATCTATCAGCAAAATGTTGTTATTTGATTATAAAGAATAAAAATGTGCTATGCAGAAAATGATTTTTCAGATTACATAAAAGTGAGAAAATATTCAGCAATGAAGACATGTAAGCGGTTGGTTTATTGAGATACAGTGTTTGTGTTTTAAGGTTCATTGACCTATAGGCTTAATGAGGTGTTAGCAATGCTTGTGTTGTCATAATAATGCACACCTATACTTACTGCCATATCTAACAGTATGATTATTATTTTGGCTATTATTGTTTGCCCAGGTAATGTAAAACACCACTATGTTCAGTAACAACATGCCATTTTTATTACTGTATGTTTTATCTTTGATATTGTTTATTGTGGCAAAAGCTATAGGGGTCTGTTGATTCTCTGTATAATAATCTAGCTTTTACTGATATTAGAATTTGATAGAATCTACTTTGTTAAGTAGCTCTTTCTAGTTCTGTATTTTAGAAAGTACAATTACTGTAAAATTTATTTCACTCTTTCCTTGATATGACTCCTTTTCTTTAGCAGCAGCTTTATTTGGATACCTGACTTCTGTCTTATGATGTCTGAAAGTGACAGAGGTATCAGCATGTCATAAATCTTCTAACAGTTCATTGAAAGAAGTTTGTTTACCTGATAAATGTGTGCTGTAGTAGGTATATAAAGTTGTGCAGCTTGAGTCCCTAGTCTTGAATAACTATGATTATCAATTATGCAAAAATAAAATCAAATAAAATAAATTAAAAGAAATTATTCTCAAAGACAGCGACTTTGAGTTTACTGAAAAAGAATAGTCAGAATGGAAGCCACTAGAAAAACAGATTACCACTTACTACTCACCAAGTAAATTCTCTAATAAAAAGGTAAAACTGGACAAACAACTTGTGCTGCCTATGATAAGATTGACAGCCAAAGCCAAGAAAAATATCATGCTACAGTATCTACTTGAAAAAAAAAATTACCCACTATGTGCAACCCTCCCTTCAGTTACAGAGGATGCACTGAAGAGCATGGAATTCTGGGGTGTAGATTTTAGTGCTGAAAAACTGGAGACAATAGAAAAATCCTGCCTGAAATGGAAAAATGCAAGACAGGGAAATACTGAGGAGCCATCAACAGCTACACCTCCTCCTCATCAATGACAGACTATTATTAACACAGTCAGTTTATATTATATTGTATATAGGCCATACAGTGGGAGTCAAAGCCTAAATCATGCATTATAACTCCCATACAGGTTTGGGATGTAAAGGGATGGATTTCCCCTCATCACTCTTTTCTTGTGTTTTTTGAATGCAGAATATCAGTTCCATAACTAAAGAAGACGGAAAGAAACTGTACTTGCTTTTACCAGAGAACTGCATGCATAATAGCTACTCTGGAACTGAACACACATATATAAAATCATCATGCAGAATGCTTGATTTTGCATGTTGAATTTCATGCATGTGCATTCTGGACTTGAATTCATTGTTAAAATTGCATGCCATATTCATTAAGTGATCTTATAAAAGCAAAACACAGGCTGTGGAGGAAATTATAGTCTGACTTATTATAAACATTTTAATGACTTCTGAAAAACTAAATAGAGCAGAATGAATTCAAAGATCCCTATGCTTGCTGTATGTAGGGATAACTTAATCATGGCATATCCCATTGAGTGGACAATAATTGGCTTTTTAAGAAATACTTTCAAAGATGGTTTTCAATATAGTGGGTTTTTATAATGACCACTTGAAGAGCAACTTTATAGATAGAAACATTAAGCCACTGCTGAAACTGCTGAATACATGTACTCAATCAATATATTGATGGAGAAAATAGAAATTACAATTTTAATAAAACATCAAATTACCAGAATGCTCTTCTTACACATGCTTTTTCATTATTTTATAAATGTACATGGGCAGATTACAAGCTTTGATTTCAGACTTCATATAGGGTGGCACACTTTCTAGAATTAGTAGTAGAAATTCTCTCTCCCCAGGTAAAAGGAAGGTGTCAGTCTTTCAAATCTCCAGGCTTATCTATAGGCTACAGCAAAATGGCAAAACCTTAGAATAAGACTTTGAGCATCTCAACATTGGCTTACTATAGAAATGCAACATATCCATCTCATTAAAAAGGTCATTTTAAAGTAAAACAAAACAAGATATGGGTTCCTGTGGGCTGGGATAAATGGTTCTCACAACTTCCAGCTAGCAAGACAGACAAAAATAGGAATCGGCCATTAATACAGAGACATCTGTAGAATCCCAACTGGAGCGCTTTAGAGAAAAAGTATATCCTGGCAAAAAAGGGTTAGAAAAGGAATTTATTTTGCAAAAGATATTCGGGACTCTGAGAAATAAGATATAAAGGACTTAAAATTAAAGAACAATATTGACAGGGCACCATTACTGGTGGCAATATCTATAAACAAAAGGCATATTAGTTAAAAATAAGGTACATAATTTTCAACTTCGATGAGTGGTATGTTATAGTAAAGAAACCCATCTAAAAGATAGGTTAAAGGAGAACTACAGATCATACAGATATGCAAATTGCCTACCCACACCCAGACTTGCAAGGACATAATTCAGAAATGGTAAGCTACACTTAAATTTAACATAGCAGAAACTGGTCACACATTCCTTCACAGCATATATTTGGTAGCACTGCAGACATGACTAAACTCTCATTCCTTAAGTTAACTCATCAGTGACAACATAAGCCTATTAGAATTTATAGTTGAAGTTGCAAAGAAGATGACACTTGTTGGTGATGTCATTTGACTAAAACTCATCATCTATATATGATATGAGCATATCCAATGATAGTAAATTTTTGGGACAATATTATACATTCTGTAAGATATACAATTCAACTTGCCAGTATTAGAGGGAAAAAAATAAAGCCTATTGGATCTTGGACATGCTTCAACCTGACTGTCTCATTTCACCCATTATTCAAACATGGGAAGACAGTTTTTATCTCATTTTTGTTTTTTATTTTCAAATAGTGGAAGGAAACTCCCAGCAACTGGTGTAGTAAAGCCATTTGCTTTTGAGTAAGATATATACATGGTCATCCTCAAAAGAACTTAATAAGGAATTGAAAGAAAGCTAGAGTATATTTATTTCTATGTTGTCAAACACACACAGCTTTGTGTAACATACAAAGTCAAATGATTGATAATAAAACAGATGTATATCAAACAGTAGACATGTTTGCATATTTCTAGAGTCATAGGTAAGTTTTAAGTTTAATAAATAAGAGGACATTCAGTTACAGTTTGTTCAGTATGATGGGTGAACAAATAATTTACAATATGAGACAAACTAGTTATTGAAATGCTTTATGATGCTTCTCTGTCAAGTACAATCTGAAGTGTATTAAAGATTACACAATAATGGATCATTGCCATTCAAAAATAAGCACACTGATTGGACAGCCCAACCAGAATTCCCATTGTAATTCGAACATATATCAAGAGAATAAATTTCTGGCTGCTGAAGTACTACTGAGCAGACAGACTTTTCTATTGGTATATACTTAGGAAATAGAGTAAAATAAAAAAATAATCAACTACGTTCAACAAAACTAAAGAAACAGAAATGCACCTGATTTTCCTTGCATCTCTGTACTGTTCCTACTAAAATCTTGGCAATCGTACATCTCAAATGTCCAGATTTTTCCTCATAGTTTTGGTCTGTTTCTCATAAAAACTGTAGTTTTCTGGCAAGTCACTGGAGTTGAAGTCATTAAATAATGACAGACATTTGAGCTTCAGGCTTTATATCCTTTAGAAAAATGCAGGCTAACACAAAAACCTCTTATTCCAGCAACTTTTTGAGTTTATTAGAGCAATATTTAAAATCTGTTCTTATTTTTGGAACTTTATCTCCTATTATATTGGGCTTTGTCCAGGTTTCTTGCAGTAAGAGGTTATAAAGGCAGGGGGAAAAACACCAAGGGAACTTCTCTTTTTTTCTGTTACTTCTGAAAACCACTGAAGTACTGTGCAAGAGTGGGAATGTAAGTCCCATACACATGTGCAGCTAATCAGCAAACAAGGAAGAAAGTGGAGGAACACCACAGCACCATTATACGAAAGCATTATTTAAGAAAGGTAAACAGTTTCTTTATTAAATAAGGTCATTGTATAATAGCAATAACTCACTACTGGATCTGAGTATCACAGGATTTACCCATGAATGGCTTCATTTTATTACTCGGACCTTGATCTTGTGATCAAATCACCCCATACATGGGTAAATGATGTGATACCCACACCCAGTCATGGGTTATTGCTAAAAATTGTTATATGTACAAATTGCAGTTATTTTATTTTTATTATTTTTTCTTTCTTTACTATCTGTGACTAATGCAAAAGTAGAAATGTTATAGTTAAGATTATGTTTGAAATGTAATAATTTTATGCAAAGAAGTGATAGTTGATGTTAAATTTCAATAAAGATGAACATAATGTTTTAAAAGTGTAATATAAATTATCATTTATTTTTTTAGTTCTTGTAACGGTATTGGGAAATAATCACACATTGTATAATTTGGACATTGAGTTAACCTCCAAAAATAGCACTGATTTCTTTTCCAAAGTCTTGCAAATCACACTAAGAAACTACATTATCCCTTACATTTTTTCCTTTCATTATGAATGTCATAGATGGCTCTGCAATAAATGATGCAATATTCATATTTTCTTCTATCTCAGATTTGATCATTATTTAGTTTTATAGCATTCTGTTCTTCATGAGTCTTACTTAAATATTTCATTTTTATAAAACTGATTGCTTTTCAGAGTTCTGAAGAAAACAAAAATCTTACTTTAACAATCAACTGTAATAAATTCTGCTTTTTAACTATAGACTCAATATTTCTCCTTCTGCATTGTCTAAATTAGGAAATAAGCTTGTTAAGCTGTGTTATTAAAGATCTTATTTACTAAAATAGTTAGATTTAACATAATATATTTCATATTGGTATATGTATGTTAACATGCCTTTTACATATAAGCTGAGATTTAAGGGTATGTGCAGTTCGTCAACATACTGCTATTTCGAGAGTGACTTCCTCTTTCTTGATAGTGTTTGGTTATAGCCAAGCCAGTTGACCAGCTCTGTGCTTCAAGACTAATTTTTTTAAATGTTTATGACAAATATAAATACTACATGATGAACTTTTTGGGCATTTGTTTATCACAAAATACAAAACATTTTTGCTTTAATGGTGTATTTTGACATGGCCATGACAATAAACATTAAATAAGAACCATCGCATCTAATTCTGTGTCATAAAACATTTAATAAGAAGAGGCTAAATTCATACACATTCTCCTCAGCACTATCTCGGATGCTAATCAGAAAACTGGAGTGTTATAATGAAATGAGTTTTTCAACGAGAGAAGGATTAGAGGTAGCAGACTCTGGTCTGCACTGAGATTATTATTAATGAGCTTCGCTATATGTCTGATGTCTTTTAAATGTGCAATCAGGTCCACAAACTTTATTAAAGATTATAAAGCTGGCTACACTATTAGTTGAATGGATTCTACCTGTCATTTAAAAGGCAGTCTGACAAATAATACCTTAAAGCCACGATGTTAGTCTATACTGATTATTGCCATCAAGATCTCTGATATGGAATGAATTGTTCAAATATTTCATTTGTACAAGTATTTGTATGTTTCTTGTACAAGTATAAAATAAATAAAGGCCTGTCTTCAGGTATTAAGCTAGTGCCTGCAAGTTCTTGATTTCTGTGCCTCATTTTATAAAAAGTGCCAATCTGAAATGGTAGATATAGACTATAGTATCTTCCTGTCTTGTTGGATGACCATAAAAAAAGTTTGTTATGTTAAAAGAATTGATGTCTATCATGCCTTCCATTATGTGTACATTGGGTGCCATTCAAGCAATATACTGGTCCTAAACTTCCTAAGGTATATATTATAGTATGTATTATATTGTATTTCTTATAATATTCAAACACCACAGTTGCTTTTTTAAGGAATACATAATATGCATGTCTATGACATCTTTCTCAACAGGACATGTGCTTGTTATAGCAAAGGCACAAGCTCTGGACAACCAAAACTGGATTTCATTAAGTGCTGTTGGTTTATTTCTGATGTAATTCATTTACACGTTGTAAATTTGTCAAATTATAAATTTTAACTTTGACTTTATTAAAGTGCTTATGTTTAAAACATTTCACTAATAATAACATTACTGCTAACATAACAATAAAGATAGAAAAATAGTGCAATAAATAAACAATATAGATGATATATAATGATCAGCCAAAGCATTACATTTAGGAAATAAAAATATTAAAATAAAACCTATAACTAGTCTTTAGGACAATAATGAAAAGCAAATCAAACGTGTGTTTTAATGGAATGCTTAAAGCAGTCCGGTGTAGAGTACTCTAAAGCTAGCAAAGTAGTAAATTCCAAAGGCACTAAGCTTGTTAAGAAAATTAAGACATTCCAGATATTCTGAGCTACACCAAAATAATTTCTAGTAGCATCTGAGATAGATGGAACACCAGTCCCAATTTGGTGGAACAAAACAATAAGTTCATTTAGATAAGAAGGACCAAAGTAATCTGTGGACAAATAAACTGACGCAAAGACTTTGAAATCAATGTGGGATCAAATAGTGAATAGGTGAAATTTTCATAACACACACATAATGTGCTGATAACACAGCATACAAATGAATTTCTTTGGAGAGTTTTTCAATAGTTGTAATCAATTTATCTCAGTATCAGGAAGCCCAAAGTAGGGGTCTTACAATAGTCAATATGGGAGGAATCCAAAGAGTAAACAATTGTAGCAAGATACTTGACCCTGGAAGTATCCATCAGGTGGACACAAGATTAATTTTTCATGGCTTTAAAACATTGACTTTTTATGAGGGATGACAGTAAGACTGCAGACACTGGATACAAACCTAAGAGAGTTTCTGCCATAACAAAATGAAAGAAGGAAGTGACAAAGCAGAAGACTTCCTTCAAGAAGCATTCACAGCCTAATCTCAGCCATGTATGAGTTGAGCAATAACCAGCCATTAGACAGCTATAAATAAAGGACCATCAAACTGTCCAGCAAAGAAGCCACAATCAGCATATAATCATGAAGGAAGAAGAGATAAAGCAGGGTATTATCAGCAAAGCAATGCTGCCCCCTAAGAGATATATTAAAATTGTGATCAGAAATGTACCAAAGATTAAACTGTGTGGCACTCTTTGTGAAAAGGGTTACAGACACAAGCCTCTAACACACACATCTTTGTATAATCTTTATATTCTAATGTCTCATGGATGAGAGTCTGTCATTTTGAGAGACCATAGATACAGTCTGCTCCATACAGACTCTCCTTAGATCTTTATTCTATAATATTTATTTTATGAATTCAAAACATTATATTTAAAAATCAGTGATATTTTATGTTTTGTAACATATTGAAATCTACATTTTTGTTTAGCAGAATGGACCATTGGGAGTAAAACTTTTGTTTCCAAGAATGGAAAGTACAATTTATACTCTAGGATTTGGTAAAATCCTCACCACTTGCATTAATTATCCAATGCCTCTTGGTCAACTAGCACAGCAGTGAGAAAATGAGATTCAAAGACACATATGATAGCAAAGAGAAAGACATCCTTATCAGCTCATTACCATATCACTGAACCTTACAGTAGTGCTATCAGACCTGACCATGGCAATGTTCTGTGTACTGGCCCATGTATCTCATTAGTAAAGGCAGCCTCTAAACACACACACACACACACACACACACACACACACACACACACACACACACACACACACACACACACACAAACATGTACTTCTACACAGATGTTCTCACCTTAACACAAGTCTACATCTTTTACCTGCACAGTGAGTACTCTCGTAGAAGTGAATGGGTTATTGTAGTATTTTTACATTGGTCATCTTTTTTCCTTGAGTAAAATTTTCCTTCAGACATAGACATTTCTGAAGGAGAACAACTGGACAATTGCCACTCCATCACACTGCCACATGAGCATGCAGCTTTGCCAGTGAAAGTAATCTCGCTAAAGTCCCTGCAAGGGGGCACAGTGATAAATTGGTTTCTGCAAGAGGAATGTCTTAGAGAGACACAGAAACCTTCTGAGCTGAGATGTCTGTATCATGCTAAGCTTTTTTAAATCTAAGGATGTCGTATATTCTTCATTAGAGATTTTCAAATATTCTAGTCTGTCCCCGGGATTCAATAAGCCATTTTTTCTGTGCAGGAATAGTGCAGCAGCTCCTGCATGGAATATGGCCACCAAGAGATCCAGTAAACAAAGCTGGGAGTGTGCATGAGCTTGCTAGCACTATTCTTGTTTGGTCACCACTGAATTATGCTTATTACCTCATTTGCTGGTGAAAACCATGCAAATGAGGTGAATTAGCAATTCAGCAAGCAGGCAGGTATCCGTGCTTGAACAGTGTTAGTTGAAGAAATGTATTCAGTTACTAACTGAATACATTTCTGCAAATAACAAAACGGAGGCACGACAGCTCCCAAAAAAGCATGTATTATAGTCTTTAGGCATGCCAATGGCCAAAGATATGGCCATTAGAATGAACAACTGCTTCATTTTTATAAAAATCAAAGTTATTTTTTTGGCCAGTCTCAGCCATTTAAGCATAGGGCAGCGGTGCACAAATGAGATCGTGCCGAAAAAAAAAAAGTGAAAACTCAATTTTAGGGGAAATCTGCATTTTGCCATTATAGTCTATGGCATGCAGAATCAAAACAATGCCAGGGAACAGTGGTTGCTAAGGGGAAAGACTCTGTGGTAGTGCAGTAACTATGGACTAAGGCAGTGGGGTATGCAAATGAAGGGAAATTTACTGAATTACAAAAATATTCTAAGTGCCAAACTGCACCTAACCATGTAGGAGCTATAAGGCAGTGGTGTAAGCAAGAGAAGCAGCTGACATGAAAAGGGTGTGTGTCATACCTTGTGTAAGCACATTGGAGCTCCATGGCTCCCAGATAAGCTCAGCTAAGCACAGCTAAGCAAGGGGTTGTGCCTGAGGCTGTATCGACTTATTCCATGAAATGAGGAACATGTTCACATCCAGGGAAGGGCCATTTCTTTGTGTTTACATTTGATAAACGGGTTTGTGCAGCACACGAGGTCTAAAACAAAAAAAAAAAAAACTGGAATTAGCAGGGCTGTTTATATTTGGAATCGGGTTTGCGTGGCGCACCTCAGGGCTTAAAAGGGGAGGAAATGGGAAGGGAAAAAGGAAAATATCAGAATAAAAACAATCAAGAACAAATTATATAGCCAGCAGGTGTAATGCATCATAGTCATCCAATCATACAGGCAGTGTCTGCAGCACAAGAGTATAAACTATGGAAACACCTTACAGTCTGTTTTTTCTCACAAACTCTGCACCATTGGTGTACACATGTGGGGAACTTTAACTGGAAAAATGTTAGGGGCTGCCATTGCTTTGACCCATCAGTATGTGCTAGAGGCTGAGGGTGGAGAGGAAGATAATGCTGACAACTGCCACAGACCAAGGAGGAGGAGAAGAGTGCTGAGACCCAGGGTAACTTACCAGGGGCTACATGATCTAGAGACAGTAGAGCGCTAAAGGGTGGACAGAGACATACTTCAGCAAATCACAGAGCTTTGCAGGCCTCAACTCAGACCTAGACCCAACAGAGGGGAACCCATCTCAGTGGATACCAAGGTATGTGTAGCCTTAAGTATTATAGCTACAGGTACTTTCCAAAGACCTAGTGGGGACATCATGGGGGTCTCACAGGCATCTGCATCCAGGATACTTCACCAGTTCCTGGATGCCATGCTACCACATGCCAGTGAGCATATTTACTTCCCCAATACCTATGAGGAGAGGACCAGCAATATGCATCTCTTCCATCATGTAGCAGAATACGCAGAGGTACTGGGTACCATAGACTGCACAAACATCCACATCAAAGCACTATCAAGTGAACAGTGAAGGGTCTACATAAACCACAAGGGATTCCCCTCCATCAGCTGTCAGGTCATGTGCAATGCCCAGGGCATTATCATGAATGTGTGTGCTGGCATCCCTGGCAGCTATCACGACTCCCACATCTGGCATTCATTACAGCTGTACCAGGCATTTGCCAGTGGGGGCATCCTGTATAGCCATCTGGTGGGGCTGCTGGGTATGCACTGGAGCCATGGATGATGACACCCATCAGAAATGCACACACAGCCACACAAGAATGCCATACGTGGCACACGCACAAACCAGGATCATTATAGAGCATGTGTTTGGGATCCTCAAGTCATGGTTCCACTGGCTTGACATATCTGGTGGAGCCTTGCAGTACTCTCCAGCCACATGTGCACACATATTCATAGTATGTGCCATGCTACACAATCTGATCCTGCAGAAATAGCTTCAGCAGGAACAGCACAGGGAAGGGCCACATAGCCCACCAGCATTGCTAAGATCCCCACAGGCACAGAGGGACTCAGAAGAGGAGGCCCCTGAGCCTGCTCCTGTAGACAGATGGAGGGGTGCCCAGTATGCTCAGGCCTTGGCAAAGAAGCAACATATAGCACACACACTGACACTATAGAGACCCCAGGAACTGATACTCTCTCTGACTCATACACACACTAAAATGGATGACACACACATCACATTACCTGTAACTTACCATGTATAGGCAGTGTACTGTTTGCATCCAACACAGGCAGCCCTGAAGCACCATCCTCACAACTGCCACAAGCACAAGGTAAGTCAGTCTTCTTAACGATAAATGAATGGATTAGTATGTTTTGCTAGCATATCTATGGTAATGCATATCTATGGTAATGCTGCATGCATGCAAGGGAATAGGGTGGCCTACTGGGATAGCAGCACACAACTGACCTCACACAATGCAGTAGTACCCAAGGTGGCAAATCCCACTGCAGTATATGCATGGGGGCAACTAACTGGGGGTCATAGGTCACAGGCATAGATGTCAGTCTTTGAGTCCCATACCCACTCCTCACACCCACACAGCAAGTCAGCTGTAGAAATCCACAGAGAAATGTCTGGTAAAGGCACAGAAATGGTGGCAATATTGAATTACCCCCCTACAGACTCACACAGTGATAGCACAGCAGGACCCACAGTTGCAGTAAGGCTATGAAGGGTAAGAAGTCTGAACCTCAAATGTATGCCTGTACAATCTGACCTGTGCTTTTTATTGATATACCTCTAGTCCTCAAATTAGGGCACAATAGTATAGTAAATTGAACCAAAATGTGAAGCAAATATCAGCACAGTCATTGCAAATGTGTACAGTTGACAGATGTGCCCCATATACCCACACAAATGCAATAACATGTATGTTTGCAGGGAAATAGCAGCACAGCACACATTGGCAGAGCTGTGCCAATAAATATGAAAACATGTTGCCTGTCTACAATATTCAGGAGTCAATGAGCTATGTGTATGTGTGGTTAATACTGTCTGGATCTGGCCAGTAAATTCTCCTGTCAGTTGTCTTGTAGTGCCCTAGGTACAGTGCTGTCTTTGACAGGGCCATGTGCAGATAACTGCAGTGCCAACTGTTATGCATGTCAGTGACACCCACTGCTCTGTCACTGACATACCTGGAAGTCACAGTGCTATGTGGAATATACTACACATATTAGTGACATCTTGAAGGATGTGTAGCTGAGGTACCAAGGCTTTTGTGAATATAAGTGTTTTTTGGTAGTGTTGCCAGTGGTTATTCTCAATAATCCTTTTTTTCTAATGTTTGCTTTTACATATAATGAACATACCTGCACAGTAGAATGCACTCTGTACCCGCATCCATAACTCCCAACCTCTGACAGCAAGATGTCTGGACAAGGCCAAAAATAAAAGTGCAACAAAGGCACAATGATAGGCATGTGTTGTAAATATCGCCCTTACATACTGTGAAAGTTGGTAGGGTGAGGGGTTTGCAGTAGCGGGAATTGTCTGAAGGTTATGTAGTCTGAAACAATAATGTCTGTCATTATTTTATAACATCACGCTTCAATTATATGTAACTAGTTTGCCATAAAAACACAAGTTTACATAGACAGGATGAAACCTCTAGCCAAACATCTGGACAACCTGCCAAAAAATGTACAGGTGAGAGGTATGCCCACACAAGAATATGACATCTCAGGTTAGAAAGATACCACACAAGTAGGAGATCCCCAGCCAGTATATCACCAGGTTGCCAGACTGTTTACACAGCATGTCATTACTAAACTGGCTGTAGCCACACCTCACAAATGGCCTTGTTGGGCAAGAATGTACATAGCTGCCCTCATAATATTGGTCTATGCATCATGCAACTAGTATTCCTCTGGTAAAGCACTGTGATGATCTGAGAATGTCTGGCATTAGGTAATGACACAATACATTGCAGTGTCAGAATACAGATATGTCAGAAAATGTCTGCTAAAGAAACCAAGTACCCTGAGGAAAGTTATGTGTACTCCTGAGAGGTATGGCTGTAGGACACAAAGCCCTGGACTGGAGTACACCTATCTCTGGAGTGGAGTCCCACTTTAACTATAGAAGGTCACACTGGGCATGCTCCTACACTTAGGGAATCACAGGACATATTGCAACCAACATCGGAATACATGACTGTATTGTGTATATATGCATGTGCATACAGACAGCTATGTAGACCTCAACTGTCCCCCCCCCACACACACACACATATATATATATATATATATATATATATATATATATATATATATATATATATATATATATATGGGCAACAGATAACATATGTCAAGCATACACACACATAGATGTGGGGTAGTGAGAGACAGACAGTGATAGAGAAAGAGAGAGAGAGACACAGGGGGACACAGACAGAGTGAGTCACACACACTGATACCCTGAATGGCATGCAGTGATGTCCTGCTGTGGACAGTGGCATACCAGTTGTAAACAGTTGCATGTGCCAGCATAAAAGGTGAGTCCCATTGTGTAACTGCACTGATGTTGGGTTTATAATATCACATCACCTGCCTGTGTGTTTGTGTGTCTGTAAGTCTAAGTATTAGGAGACTGTTTCCACTCAGTACACTTCACATTGCTCTACTTCACATGATCAGCTGCTGTCATTCAGCTTAGAAGTACCATTGGACACTTATCACCCCTATAAGCTTTGTAGCACATGCAATAAGTGCATCACAGTATAGTACAAATAACTAGATAGGTAGGGGTTCTACTCTCAATACTGGGCTTTGTGTATGTGACAGCTGTATATGTGAGAGTGAGGGAGTGTGTGCTTGTTTGTTGAAGGTGAAACAGTTATAGGCCATTCCCACCCATACTTCCCAGTGCCCCACTTTATCAGTCCTGATGATGTCATTCCCCTTATTGGCACCTTTGGCCAGTTGTCAGCCCAGTAAGCTCCATAGTGCATGTGATAACTTTGTAACACTATAGTACAAATCACTAGCTAGGCAGAGGTTCTAATCTCAGATCTGGCAAATGTGTATGTGAGTATAAGTGTGTGTGTATGTTTGTAAGCAGAAGTATTTTGATAAGTTTCCCACCCAGTGCCCTACTTTATCAGTCCTGCTTATGTTATTCCCCTTGTCATCACCTTTGGACAGTTGTCAGCCCAGTAAGCTCCACAGTATGTGTGATAATTGCATAACACTATAATACAAATAACTAGATAGGCAGGAATTCTCGTCTCAGATCAGGCAAATGTGTTTGTGTAAGTGTGTATGTTTGTAGGAAGCAGTATTTTGATAAGTTTCCCACACATTGCCCTACTTTATCATTCCTGCTGATATCACTCCCCTTATCAACCCCTTTTGCTAGTTGTTAGTCCAGTAAGCTCTGTAGCAAGTGCAATAACTGTGTAACACTATAATAAAAATAACTAGATAGGCAGGGATTCTACTCTCAGAGCTAGCAAATGTGTGTGTGGGTGTGTAAATGTGTATGTTCATAGAAAGAAGTATTTTGATAAGTTTCTCACCCACTACCCTACTTTATCAGTCCTGCTGATGTCATTCCCCTTATCATCACCTTTGGCCAGTTGTTAGACCAGTAAGCTCTGTAGCGCCTGCAATAACTGTATAATGCTGTAGTACAAATGACTAGATAGGCAGGGGTTCTACTCTCAGATCTAGCAAATGTTTATGTGTATGCTTGTAGGAAGACGTATTTTGATAAGTTTCCCAACCACTGCCCTATTTTATCAGTCATGCTGATGTCATTCCCCTTATAGGTTCATAGGTGTGTACTTGGCTAGTGGCTCTGTGGCATTTACAAGCCTAGCCCATAGAAGTGCCCTGCCATTTTGCCACCAGACATTAGTTCCCGGTGCCTCTATCAAGTAGAGCCACTGGATTGATCCCTGGGCTGAACTTTCTATTACCCATCCACTCATCAAGATTTCTCTGGAACAGGGTCAGCTAGGTGCTCTGCATGACATGTATGGGAAGTCTATTCCAGGGCATGTGCAATCTCTGAGTGAGGAGCCAGTCCTTCCAGCATGTTTTGTTGATTGTGGTAATGAGGCTGAAGTCTCTGCAGTGTCTGGTGTGGAGGGATTGGGATGTCTTTAGATGTAGCATTTCTAAAAGAGCTGGGTCAGACATGGCTTTATAAGTCAAGCAGAGACTGCCTCTAAGTAGATGATATGAGACAGAAAATACCTGGAGTTTTTTATTCTGTCTGTGTATGACTTGTATTTAATGCCTAGGATCCTCTTTTTGAGGTACTTCTGTGGCCTCTCCAGCTGTTGCAGGTGTCTAGTGAGGTATATGCCAAATGGGCCATTATACTTGATGATTGGTCTAATGAGGGAAGAGTAGACAGAGATGATGACCTCTTTCTCCCTGGATGCATACCCTTGGTAATGCGATGTGCCACATAGAAGGATTTCCTGACCACAGTGGCAATGTGGTGGTTGAAGGAGAGGTTGCTGTCAACCTGTGTCCCCAGATCTCTTATAATGCCTACAGTGTTCAGTGGGCTCCCATCAATGTGATACTTAGTGGGAACTGAGTTTTTTACCAAAGAGGATGATGGTGCATTTTGTGGTGTTAAGCTTCAAGCCATGGTTTCACACCAGTCATTGGTCTCAGTGAGGCCTTTCTGTAGGATGTCTGCATCACTTGTGGAGTTAATGATGGTTCCCAGCTTGCAGTCATCTGTGACCTTGGTCAGCCAGAAGTCCTTTGTGTTGGCCTGGACTCCTGAGAAGTAGATGCTGAACAGGAGAGTACCCAGGAGTGATTCCTGTGGGACTCCACTCATGACTGGTTGGCAGTCTGACTTGGAGTTCACTACTTTCACATTGTGTGTTCTATCTGTGAGCCAATTTGCAGCCCCACCTAGTGATATAGGTGTTGATGTCTAGTTTGGTGGGCTCATCAATTATTCCTGACTGAGGAATGGTATCAAAAACCTTAGCCATATCAATGTAGGCTGTATGCAGTGCCTTACTATAATACACAGCCCTGGTGACTGACTCAAAGAAGTCAACCAGGTTGAGCAGGCATGATCTCTCTTTCACACAACCAAACTGTATGGGGTCCAGAGTTAGGAAATTACCTATAGCTTTGTTGATCTGGTCCCTGATGATGTGCTTCATAGCTGTACATATCAGATTCATCAGGCTAATGGGCCAATAATTCCCAGGCTCTGTAGTTGCTACCCCTTTATGGAGAGGGATGACTGCAGCAGTGTGCCATTTGGGAAGGACAAAGCCTAAATGGAGGCTGTGACTGAACAGGGCACACAGAGGTGGTGCCAGTTCTCTTTTTAGTTCATGTAGAACACAGACAGGCATATTTATGGGTCCCATGGAAGCTGTATTCTTGCCTGTGGACAATGCAGGTTTAACCTGGCATTGTGACTGTTCCCTTGGGGGGTGAGAGAGGGGAAAAGCTGGCACTGAATGTGTTGGCAAAATGTTGGCAATATCTGTTGGCTCACTACAAGAGGTAGCATTGTGCAGTAACTCAGAGCACTTCTGGGTATGGCCGCAGGGGTTCTTGATATAATTATCAAAGGCTTTGTGGTTGTTATCAGTGTCTGCTGCAATTCTGCTGCCATAGTTGGCTTTAGATGATTTCATGAGAGATCTCAATTTGCTGTTGATGCTAATAAGGGAGTTTTTCCAGTCCTGGGACTCCATCTTTTTCTGAAACATTTTCTTCTTTCTGTTGTACAGTTTATTAATGGCAGGGTACCACCAGAGTGGCCTCCAGTGTTTGGAGGAGAGCATCTTGGTTCTATTGGCTATGGCTTGTTCCATGCATTTATGTACATGTTTGTACAGTGCATTCATGTATGATTCAGCACTCATGCAGCTATTTTCCATTGGCATGTGTGCTGCGAGGTCAGCTTTGGAGAAGTTTTTGAAGGTGGTTACCTTTGTGGGGGGTGTGGGTGAGATTTGGATTTCTATGGTGATTCCTTTATGGTTGGATCTGACCAGGTAGGGATTGAGTACTGTTGTTGAACAATGGTCCCATATGTTAGTAATCAACACAGGTCAAGGATGTTGCTTCCTCTACAGGTGGTCATAATGAGATGGCCCAGGGCATTGGAACTGATGAATTCCAGGAAGCATTGGGCCAGTGTATTGGTGCTTGAGTACTTTCCCCAGTTGATAAAGGGGTAGCTGAAGTCTCGTAGGTTGAGATTGTTGGGTTGGACCTTGATAGTTTACAGGGTGTTGAGGAATATGGATTGAGAGTTTAAGGACATGGATGGGGACCTATAGCAGGCTATGACCTGGATTGCACTATTACCCAATGTCAGCTGTACCTGAAGTATCTCAGATGCATTATGTTGGGATACTAATCTGGAGATGTGCATATACTTTATGAATATGAAGACACAACAGCAGTTGAAGCTGTGGTCCATGTTTTGGGGCTGGCTGGTGTGTAATGAGTTATAGCCTGGTAGTGCATGGAGTGCCATCTCCTGCTGTAAACCAGGTCTCTGTTACAGCACAAATGTCAATGTTCTCCATTTTGAGGAGTGCTTCAAGTGACTGCATCTTGCGATTTAGACATCTAGTGCTGAGCAGCATGACCCTCAGATTGCATTTATTTATAGCTGTTATGGTGGTAATTTGATTTGGAACACCACCTACAAAGGCACTATAGGGGGTGGAAAGAGACTTAGCCAGTATCTGAAAACTCAGGGGTGATAGATTTAGGCCATCTCTGGCAAGGCATCACTGTCTGTCAATCATGTCATCCCAAGCAGGCAGATACTGGATCCCCTGAGAAAGACACCAGACACTGAAGCCAATTGTCGAAATCAATCATTTGTTGTTTGTACTGCAGTATAATTCTGGGTGACAGTAGTATACTGCTCAGGGCTACTGTTATACCTGCCTTGCCCACATAATCTTAGAGCTCCACCATGTTTCTTTTCATGTAGTCCAGGGAAGTGTGTTTCAGGTCATTCACATCCACATGGACAATGACAGAGTGATACCTGTAGTTGCTGTGGAGTGACCTGATTGGGTGTGTTATGTGTTGGATTCTGCAACCTGATAGACAACTGACTGTTACCTTCTCCATACTCAACCTAGTGAGTGGGACATCTGTGTGTGCCTCACTATTGAGTCACCTATGATTACTGTGTTGGGCAAGGTGGTTAGCCTTAGGGGCTTAGGATGAGGGGCACACTGTGTAGGTGAGATATGTGTTCTGTTGTTTGTGCTGTGTTGTGGTGGTCGGGTGGTTGTCTATCTTGGTGGTCTCTGCTGTTAGGGTAAATGTCTATTGAGTACTTCTAAGAAGGTGGTTTTGTGGTTTTTACTTGCATGTCAGAGCTGTGATAATGGGTGTTCTATAGAGCTATGTGTTCCATGTGGTGTGGTACAGGTGTTGAACTTCTACTCTTGACCAGCTAGTCCAGTCTTCACTGGAGAGTGCATATCTTCCAATTTCGTGATATAGGGGTATCACTCACAAGTCTGAGTGTTGGGAGCTTAGAGGAGGAAATTGTCTGTGTACATGAGGCAGCTGCAACAGTGCCTCAGATTGCCCAAGTGCACCAGGTTAGTGGGAGAAAGCACAGGGAACTGCACATTAATCATGCCAGGATGGGTGGTCATAACTACTAAGTACTGGAGCTAATTCCATGAGGGATGACTACTGCTGATGGCTCTCAGGTGTGCTAGAATAATTGATACAAAAACCTGTTGAAGTGCAAAGCTATTAGTCTATTTGAAGTGCAAGGGAGAAAGAAGTTGCAAGATCTAAGGGAAAAACTGAAGGCAGATTTTTTTCCACCTGTAATAGTTTACCTCAGCTGTGCAGTTATCAGCACCTTTGGCCAGTTGTTAGTCCAGTAAGCTCTGTAGCCCATGCAGTAGCTGTGTAACACTATAGTACAAATAACTAGATAGTCATGGGTTCTAATCTGAATACTGGCAATTAAGTGTGTGTGTGTGCATGTGTGTGTGTATATGTGTGTGTGTGTTGGTGAGAATCATATACTGTGTGGGGTATACCATTTTGAGTTGTATACCACCCTGTACACTTCCCATCACCCTACGTTACTAGGCCTGCTGATGTTATTCATCTTAGAAGGACCTTGGGGTAAGGTGAAATCTTCTAAGCTCTGTGGCATGTCTGATAACTGCGTAACACTATAGTAAAAATAACTAGATAGGTAGGGTCTCTAATCTCAATACTGGTAACTGTGAAAATGATATAGTGTGTGGGTTATACCATTTTGAGTTGTGAACCACCATGTACACGTCCATCACCCTACTTTTCTAGGCCTGCTGATGTCATTCACCTTAGAAGTACCTTGGGACAAGGTGAAATTATATAAGCTCACTGGCATGTCTGATAACTGCATAACACTATAGTAGAAATAACTAGATAGATAGGGGTTTTAATCTCAATACGGGCAAGTGTTTGCATGAGAATCATATACTGTGTGAGTTATACCATTTTGAGTTATGCACCACCATGTACACTTCCCATCACCCTACTTTACTAGGCCTGTTGATGTCATTCACCTTAGAGGTACCTTGGGACAAATCATGTAAGCTCCATGGTGCATCTGATAATACACTATAGTAGTAACAAATAGGTAGGAGTTCTAATCTCAATACTGGCAACTGTGTGTGTGTTTGGGTAAGGATCATCTCCTGTTTGGCTTATACCATTTTAATGTGTGCACCATCCATGTCTGTTTACCACCTCCCGATGGCATTACTTTATATAGTGTCATAACGGCATCTGCCTCACATGTAGCTTGTTAAACCATTGTACAAGCCATACCAGTCCTCTGTACAGATTTCATTGGAATAGCCAGATGTTTGCAACCTATATGTGGTTTGTTTCCCTTAACAATGCCCATGTATATGATATTGTTGCAAAGTCGGCCACAGTGAGTGTATTGACACACATGTCAGCATCAGGTATCATACCTGACTGAAACATTATGCTGATATAACATCTGCTACCCCATCACTTGTCCAGGCTTGTAGGTTCAATATATGACTCTAGATGCTATTTCTGGTGGGTTATCTCACTATCAGTGCAAGCATTCATAACATTACATGTTGGAAGAGGTAGTAGATTATGTCCCATGCATATAATCTATGTGGGGCATATCTTGTGTATGTAGCACAACAGTACATCAAAGTGGCTATGAGGTTTACTAATCTGTCTATTGCCAACTGTGTCTGTGTTAAGGTATACACATCCCCTGTGTCAGTCCTTACTGTGTGTATGCAAAGGATATACCATTTTGTCTCCCTGTTCCACCCTGTGAACTCAGGAATACATACCACAAACATGTCATACACAGTATCATGCATGCCCTCACCAACTGCATTAGGGTTGAGTGTATGGGAAATAAATGTCAGGGTCAACAGGTGTCGACAGGTGAATCTGTTGTAGTTAATGTAATGGCTATGCTTGTGAGGGGCCTGCTGACAGTACTGCAGTAACCTGTTCTGTATGTATGAGCCTGTGGTACTACACAACACTGAGTTGACATGTCTGAAGGCTACCTGCCTGAGACAACGGGTATGTATGCAAGGTCACACTGTCTGATAACAGTGTCCCTCACATACTGTTGCATGCATACACATCTGGTACATGTACATATAAAGCCGTACCTTGCCTATGGCATGGTCGGTGTATTCCCACTCTGCCATACTCCCTCTTGGTAATGTCTGCAGGGCCATAGCCTGCAGACACACAGACAGCTGGAACACAAACAGAATACAGCATGTCAGACTACATTCAGTCAGTGATACTAACAGCAATAATGCATCCTGGATAATAAAGTACATACACCTGCATGTGTACCCATATCAAATTCCAGCAGACAGCATGTTACACAGTATTACAAAGCTACTATACTATATTCACCCTGTGCATGAGACCCATATTAGCATGTCCCTGCACCGATGGTATGGATGACAGGGATTTAGTACAGCTATCATCATATGCACAGGGGGTGGTGTGGGTTTGCCAGAGCTGGGCCATACAGTTGACATTGTGTATGTGTGTGTGTGTGTGTGTGTGTGTGTGTGTGTGTGTGTGTGTGTGTGTGTGTGTGTGTGTGTTTGGAGGGGTATCCAATAGATGTGCTGTGCAGAGGTACTGTGTATGTCTGGAGGTGACCTGCCTGTGATACAGATGTGTGTGTTTATGTATGCACACAGTCACACCATGTGGCTGCCCTACACAGGGGTATGTTGGACAGCTGTGGACCTTACATGGCAGGGTGTCCAGTTCACTGTCTCCTGCCACAGACATGGGAACTGGTCCTGCCAGGGGACTCACTGGCACAACCAGGCCTAAGGCCAGATGCAGTACTGCTTCCTGATGGTGACTGCTGTCTGCTGGTTCCATGTCTGTGACAGGACCGGCTAGGACCACATGCCCATGGCCTGCTCCAGTGTGATGTGGACAACAACCTCCTTCAGTAGTGCTAGTGTCACTGCCACTATGGGAATATGAAGGTGGACTCTCAACTGTTGTTGCTGCTGACCCACATCCACGTGGCCGATGCCCAACTCCCACCAAATGCTCTAGCACAGACATGCCATGGTCGAGGATTGCCATGGTCTCACCTCACCATCGATTCATGACCGCAGTATTTTGACGTGTGGCCTCAACAAGGTCATGTATGTTGCCATGTAAATCAGGAAGAGTTGCATCCACCACCCTGAGTATTTGTCTGGTGTTGCCTTCATTATGTGCCTGTGCGTTCATGACAGCCTGAAACATGTGTCTGGTGACACCTAGTGTGGCACTTGCGACAGCGGCTTAATGAGCACCCGTCCTCCTCTGAGCACCCATGTCCATCAACCTGTGTGGGACCTTGCCTGCACTCTGGCTATGGCCAGTGTCTACACTCACACCTGCCATAGTCACCATACCAGTCTGTCCCATGCCACCTCCTGCCAACTGTCCATCATCTGTGGCCATTGGTGGTGGGGTATGTGTGAACATTGTCACTGTGTGCAGGGATGATGTGGACAAAAGTGAGATGCCAACCAATGGCACATATTCAGCCCTGACAACCCCACCTGTACGTCACTATTCCTATCATTATTGTCAGAGTCTGCAGAGACACTGACATCAGTTTTCAAGCGGAAGGGACCACGAACCCCATCACCACCTGTGAGGGGAAGACAGCATATGTACAGTAATACCTGCACTTTAAGGTTGGCTAGTACACACATACACACATGCACACACACACACACACACACACACACACACACACACACACACACACACACACACACACACACACACACACACACACACACACACACACACACACACACACACACACACACACACACACACACACACACACACACACATGCACAAACTTACAGGTGAGATGGCACAAATCTGTCACACAGACCTCACATTACCCAAATGTTTATATGCATGACACACATCCCTCAACATCATGCATTAAAGTCAGTTTTACTCCGGGTAACTAACAATATACAGCTCTGGGATATGTGAGTATTGTTTAGTAGGTGATGCCTCTTCCCAGTACAGACTGCACCCATGTAGACATCATTGCTGTTCACCTGTATAGCACAGTGGCAACTACTACAGAACATACCTCACAACTGTACAGATTCTTGCAGAATCTGTAGATGTCTGGCTCATATGTTTGCTCTGTTTCTCATAACCCTTGTGTTTGTCTGATACATAACTAGGATGATCTGAGGAGTGACGTCACTAATTAATGACAAACATTTGAGTTGCAGACCTCCAAAACCAACAGTACATGTATGGTCATACAAATCATGTTACACCAACAACCTTCTAAGCTTACAGTGCATATAATAAGTCTACACACCCCTGTTAACATGCCATAAAATGAGACCGCAATAATGCATTCAAAGATATTACCCACTTTCATGTGACATATGACCTGTGCAATCCAACTGATAAACAAACAAATATGTTACATGTAAAATATAATGAATGAAATATATACAATACGGTGAGTGCATAAGTGTGCACATCCTTAAAATGATACTTTGTTGAAGCACCGTGTAAGTGATTTACATCATTCACTCTTCTTGGGAAGGTGTCTATCAGCATGGCACATCTTGACTTGCCATTATTTGGCCACTCTTCCTTACAAAGGTCTCCCAACTCTGTCAGATTGCAAGGGCAGCTCATGTGCACAGCCCTCATTAGGGCACACTGGGGTTTTTCTATTGGGCTTAGGTCTAGGCTCTGGCTGGGCCAATCCATAACCATGAGTGTTTTCATGTGGAGTGATTCTTAGGTAGCTTTGGATGTAAGCTTTGGGTCTTTGTCATGTTGAAGGCTGACACCCCTCCCCATCTTCAGTATTCTTGCAGACGCTTGATGGATTTGGGCCAGACGTGAATGTTATTTGGAACTCCTCAGAATTCCCACCACCGTGACTACAGACCCAGTTCCAGCTTTGGAACAGCACTGACCACGTTTGCACAGTTTTGTGCACTGGGCAGTGCCGGTTAGCTACGATTAAATTATTCCCAGCTCCACTAAGTCTCCTCTTCAGTTTTTCCCTTGAAACTAGTCTAACTCTCAACCTAAGCACTCAAAAAGCATCTTACAGCCCAGCACTTGCTCAAACCTAATAGCAAGCACTAATATACCCTGACACTGATTGCCCAGCAGGGCAAGGCTCTTTATTCACCCCTCACCAACCAAGTGACTAAGCAGGTCACCATACTATTCAGGCATGACCAAAGGGCAACATCAAGTACATTCTTCAGTCCAGCTGGTGAATCTGGGTATCTTGAGGCAATGTTACAACTGCCTCTTGTACACAGACAACCCTCTCTTCCTACCACAAAACATTAACATATGCAAGAGATGCAATTATACAGCCAAACTGGAAGCTAAGCTGTCTCCACCCAAGACTGGAACAGACAGTCAAGAGGAGGAGGGTAACACTTGCACCACAACACCAGCCACACACAGACCTACTAAAACAGCACTGGCAAAAAATACACATAAATACGCAAAATCATACTCGGAGGCTCTAAATAAAAGCCTGCAAAATCATCAGAGACCTCCAAAGCAGACACCCAAACAACCTACACTTTCCATCACTAACCAGACAACACATAAAACACAAAATCAGTGTGCCAAACAATCACAGCCCTTAAGGTGAAATAACATACCTAACACTAGTAATAGGTGACTTTATAGTCAGGCACACTGATGTCCCACTCACTAGGCTGGACAAGAAGAAGGTTACTGTTAGCTGCCTGTCGGGAGCCACAATCCGCCACATAACCCAAGCACTCAGGTCACTCTAGAACAAGTACAAATATGACTCTGTCATTGTTCATGTTGGTGTGAATGACCTGAGATGTACCTCCCTGGACTACATGAAAAGAGACATGGAAGACCTCTCTGATCATGTAGCCCAGGCTGGTATGATCTTGACCCTGAGTAGCATCCTGCCCTCACCAAGAATGATACCTCAGTATAAAGAAAAAATGATCACTTTCAACAATCGGCTAAGCTTCTGGTGTCATTCAAAGGGGATCCAGTGTCTGTCAGCCTGGGATGACATGCTCGACAAGCCGCATTGCTTTTCAAGAGATGGCTTGCACCTGTCACCCCTAGGCTTTCGAATATTGGCCAAGGCTCTTGCTGCCCCCATAGTGCCTTTTTTAGGCAAGGCTCAAAAGTCAAACCCACCTCCGTAAACAGCACAATTAACAAAAAACTGAGGGTTATGCTACTCAATGCCAGGAGTTTAAATCTCAAAATGCACGCACTTGAAGCACTCCTCAGTATGGAGAAGGTTGACATCTGTACAGTAACTGAAACCTGGTTCAAGGCTCCAGAAAGCACCCCAGCACTACCGGGCTACAACTCATACCAAACGTTTCAGCCACAGAACATGGACCGAAACACAAAAGGAAGGGGTGTATCCATATTCATCAAGGATAACTACACCTCCAGGTTAATGGCGCAGCATGATACCTCTGAGATCATCCATGTGCAACTAACATCGGGCAAATCTGCAATGCAAATTGTGGCCTGCTACAGATCACCCTCCATGACCCAAGACCACCACTTCACCTTTCTGGAGACATTGGAAAACATGAAGGTCCTACAAAACAGCCTGATATTGGGTGATTTCAATTACCCTACCATTCACTGGGAAAACTACTCAAATACAAATTCCCAGGCCCAGTGCTTCCTGGAATTCATCAACTCAAATGCCCTGGATAAGCTGGTAAACTCCCCTACCAGAGGTGAAAACATGTTGGACCTGGTCATCCCCAACATGGGAGACAGGTGTTCCACACTGGAGGTCAACCCATCACTAGTTAGATCAGACCATAAACTAATCACTCTGGATGTCCACACCCCACCACCATCCCCAACTAAGGAAACCACAGTAAAAACCTTTTCTAAAGCAAACTTCACCTTATTTATGACAGAGGTGGTAAGTTTCACAGCCCTCACACTAAAGGATAATGCTGCCTAAGATGCAGAAACCTTTACAAATGCACTCTATAAGCACCTACAAAGATGCATGGATGGTGCCATCCCTAGAAAAACCAAGACTAATTCCTCTAAGAGATGGAAACCAGTTTGGTGGACCCCTGCAATAAACAGGCTATGCAACAGAAAGAGGAAACTAGTTCAGAAAAAAAGCAAATCCTAAGAAGGAAACACATCCCTGATCAGTATCAGTAAGAAACTGAAGTCCCTCATGAAATCATCCAAGGCTAACTTCGAAAGAAAAATAGCCAAGGATTCAAAAGATAACCACAAAGTCTTCTTTAGCTATGTTAAGAATCTAAGTGGCAACACACAGATATGCACTGAACTAGTGCAAAATAGCACAAAATATACTGAACCTACTGATATTGTTAACATCCTGGCAGATAGATTCAGTACAAACTTCAACCCCCACTGACCTCCAAAAGGGCCCACAACATTACCAGAAAAGTGTAGAGTCTCAAAAAGCACAGATGCACAGGTGAAAACAGACCTTTAAAAAGCCAAAAACACAGCATCAATGGTACCAAATGGTGTCCCAGGCTGCATCTTGCATGAACTACAGAATGAACTAACCCCCCACCTAAACACACTGTTCAACCTCAGCCTCTCCACATGCTACATGCCCATAGAATGATGCACAGCAACGGTTATTCCTCTCCACAAGGAGGGGCCACAACTGACCCTGGTAACTATCGCCCCCTAAGCCTGACTAGCCTGGTCTGCAAGGCTATGGAGCGCATCATCATGGAACTCATTAACAAAGACATTGGGAACCTCCAAACACTTGACCCGACTCAGTGAGGCTTTGTTAAGGGCAGATCATGCCTATTAAACCTGATTGACTTCTTCGAGACAGTCATCAAGGCCATAGATGAGGGAAAGGTGGTTCACACAGCTTACTTTGATCTCGCCAAGGCATTCAACACCATTCCTCACTCGGGTATTACAGAAAAACTCACCAGTCTGAACATAAACCCCTATGTCACGAGATGGGTTGCCAACTAGCTTACAGACAGAACTCACACGGTAAGAATAGCGGGCTCCAGCTCCAACTCTAAACCAGTCACAAGTGGTGTCCCACAATGCTTGGTCCCGGGACCCCTACTGTTCGGCATATACTTCTCAGAAATACAGGCAAACACAGGAGGACTATGGCTAATCAAGTTCACTGATGATTGCAAACTGGGAGCCATAATTGACTCTTTGGTTGACACAGACGTCCTCCAAAAGGGCCTTACTGAGACGGACACCTGGTGTCAAAGTCATGGCCGCAAGCTAAATGCCAAAAAATCCATAGTCATCCCATTTGGGAAAAACAAAACACCCACGAATTGCCACATAGGTGACAGCCCCCTTAATACAGAAGAGGAAATAAGAGATCTGGGGACCCAGGTAGATAGCAATCTCTCCTTTGACAATCATATTGCCAAAGTAGTTAGGAAATCCTTCTATGTGGCCCATCTAATTACTAAAGGGATTGCATCTAGAAATAAAGAGGTTACAGTGCCCATCTACTCATCACTCATTAGACCCATCATAGAGTACAATGTCCCATTTGAGATGTACCTCACAAGACACTTCCAACAGCTGGAAAGACCACAAAAGTACCTCACCAAGAGGATTACTGGTCTCAAACATATGTCCTATACAACCCGACTGAAATAAATTCCAGCTGTACTCAGTGGCATATCGCTTACTCAGAAGTGATCTCTGCCTGACTTACAAAGCCATGTCCAACTCAGAATTGATGGACATGCTCCACCTAAAGAAATACAAGTCACTGCAACCCACACACTCTAGTGAGCTAAACCTCACCACAACAATAAATAGAACATGCTGGAGGGATAGATTCCTGTCACAGAGACTCCCCACGCTTTGGAACAAAATTGCAAATTACATCAGGCAGAGCCCCTCACTAACACTCTTCAAGTGAAACCTTGATGAGTGGATGAGTAACAGAAAATACACCCCTGGGATCACTTCATTGGCTCTTCTTGACAGAGGATCAGTTAATTAATCAATGGGGCGGTGAAAGCTGACACACTCTGGCTAGGCTTGTAAATGCCCTCGGGCAGATAGCCTAGTACCTACCTATGAACCTATGAACCTATCCCCACAGCAGGCCAATGCTACCAGCGTGATTTACCATGGGGATGGTGGTCTTCAGGTGAAGAGAGGTGTTGCTTGTGCACCACACATGTCTTTTGTTATTGTGGCTGAGATCGATCCATAGTCTTATTACACCATAATACATTTTCACACATGCCTCTGGGAGACTTGTGCTGTTTTGCAAACTGTATCCACCCTTGGATTTTTTTTGGTGTGGGGAAATGTTTCCATCTTCTGATCCTACCCCATAGGCCAGACTTCTGCAGAATATGGGAGATTATTCTCACATGTAGTATACAACACCAGTACTTGCAAGAGATTCCTGCAACTCACTCAGTGTTGCTGTATGTCTCCTGGCAGCCTCCCTGACTAGGTTTTGACATGTCTTTTCATCAGTTTTGGAGGGACGTCAGGCTCTTTTCAACAGCACTGTTGTCCCATATTCAATCCACCTTTTGATGGCTGTCTCCACTGTGTTCCATGGAGTACGCAATGCTGTGGTAATGTTGTTGTACCCTACTCCTGACTGATACCTTTCAAATATGAGATCCCTTTGCTGCTTTGTAAACTGTCTGCAACCCATGGCTGTTGCTGTTGCAGGCAACTGAGCAAATGTCATGAATATCCTACTTGGACAGCATACTGTTATTTGATGTTACTCAGAGTGCCTTTACTTGATGGCAGGTGTGTACCCAAGCAGACTAAATGCTGTCAGTAATAATATATTATTTGAAGGGTGTGCACACATATGCATTCAGCTTATTGTAAGGTTTATATACTCCATATTTGGTGCCCAACAGATTGGTCGGTTTTACAAGAGAATTGTTCATGTTATAGGTCACATTAAAGGTTGTAAAAGGTGTAGACTGACATATTGTTTTCTCAATTTGTATATATAACAAACACCTGGCATCTTAACAAGGGTGTGTACACTGTTTATATCTACTGTATAAGAGTAATGTTTCACACATGTCCCTACCTTAGGCCATTTGCCCCCCCCCCCCATTTTGTTGGTCTCTGTCCAGAAGTCTTGCACTGACAGGTTGTGAGGTATGCTACAGGAATGTTACATTCTCTTCAGATAGGCCCCTGTGGAGGCCACTGTGATGCAATGCAGTTAACCCCACCACATGTGAACATGCACATAAAGCAATATGGCTATGAGTGACAGTTGTGTGTATTGTAAATTGCATACCCTTCACATGCCTGGGGTATTGGCAAACCACAACAGAACAATTCCATACACATCAGCTTCAGGCTGCTGTCCCACATGCAGTCCAGAGGGACCTAGGTCATTGTGGGAGAGAGGTATTGTCAGCAGACTCACAAGTGGCATTGGCACAGGATGGATCAGCATGTCTGCACATTTACACTACAACCCCCAATACTACACAATTTGCTGTCCTTCACCACAGATGTGCACTTCTCTGCATTAGAAAACACCATCCACAACTGCACTCTGACCTGACACATGCATGGAGATATGCTACAGCTAAAGTATGTCTGCTACACTAGTCTAGCAACCTTCACTGGGGACTTACCTGCACGCTCCTCGACCATTGTCTGGGTTCCACCCATCTCCAACATGTGGGGGTCTGTACCATGATGTTGTACTTGGATGGGTGCCCTAAGGTTGGTGAGGAGCTCCTTGGTGGGTGTCAGTGGGGCCTGCATGTCTGGGCCCCCATCTGTGCCTGTTTGGTCCCTGTCCAAGGCAGCAGCCCTTTGCCAGGCATGGCGTATGAGGTCAGATGCACAATGCCGGACTTGCTCATATGTAGATGCGTGCAGGCTGACATTGTTTACCCTGTGGGCAAGGTCATCCCACAGGGCGGTCCTCTCCTACAGATGTTGCTGGGTCCGGACAAACATTATGGCATGGTTCTGTAGTATAGCTTCTATGATTATATTTGTCTCAGCCACTGAGAAATTTGACCTTCGCTGATACAACATTGCACCTGGAAGACATACACGGAAACACATCACAGGACCTCATACATTTGGCAACAGTATGTACAGAACCTACACATCTACATTGAATACCAGTAGCCACCACTCACAACCACACCATACCCCTGTAATCTATCAGTACAGTATAAACTTGCATTGCACTCCTGGTCCTGATGTGTCATATTCCCCCCAGTGAGGGCCAGTTAATTGCATAATCCCCTATTCCTCATTTTATGTCTGTGTAGAGGGATTATATTAGCCATCTTCCATGCAGATGGGGTGTGGATGATGCCAAGGTTTGGTGATGCTAAATGTGTAATGGAGCTGGGAGTACATGCCTGCGTTCATGTAGGATGCGGACAGTGATGTTATCAGGTCCCATGGATACTTACATTTGTTGCTTTTCAGTAGGCAATATGTACATGCTCACTGGTGATGAGGGGAGAGGTGTGGTGTTGTGCATATCCATCTATAGTGATGCTGAGCCAGGAGGGTGATGCTTGCCCTAAACCTATCTGCAGCAGGTTGGCTATAGCTATGTTGTGTGTGTATGTGGTCTGATTGACCACCATTACAGGGTGGGTTGGTTTGTTGCCTCTGAGATTGCAGACATGTGAAGATGGCCTTCTGATTGGCCTTGGTGGATGTGTCCAATTTGTACTCATAGTTAGCCTTACAGTAATCCACCTGTGATCTTACATGCTTGTTCAGACAAATGCTGACTTGATGCAAAGTTGGTACCTGCTCCTACATTGCCCTGTACAGCCAAGAGAGGGACCATGTCTGTGGTTTGTGTATTGCTGCTGTCCAGCAAAGGGGATTACTCTACTTTGGTGGAGGCAGGTTTTATAAGTAAGGTATTGCTGAGTCCATACAGCTATGTAGATGTTCATATAGCTGTTTGTAGTAGGCATGGACACAAAGTCATAACACAGTTGGACACCTCTCCAATTTCAAATTAATAATCATGCTTATTGTAGTATCCATGGCTGTATCAGGGCAATGCAACAGCCAGTAGCTGTAGAAATGTCACTCTGTTGGATGCACAGTAACTACGATTACACATGTATACAACATGTACAGATTATTTAACTGACATTTTGCATCCCATGTCTGTTGATATGAGGTGGGCATATACACCTACTCATACTGACACGTGCACAGGTAATACCTGATATACATTTCTGTTCTATGTCAGTATGGCAGTGTATTTACACTCTTGCTGCCCTGTCATCCCTCTCAACCCGTTAGAGCAGGACATCTGTAGGATGCCACACATACATGGGGAGCAATGGGAAAAAATTAGTGACACTGTTTTAGTATTGCTATAACACACTTGAGTCATTCAATAGTACAGTAGCCTTTGCATTGACAGACATACCCTGGATGATGTCCAACACTCATATGACAAGAATAGAGGAGAAAGAATAGGAGTGTGGTAGTGAGGATAAGAACTTTTAATGGTGGCAGTATGACTGGTACAGCAATAGAGATAGCTGATATGATGGCCAGAGGAAGGTTGATATATTGTGTGTGCAAGAGACCAGATGGAAGGGGAGTATGGCTAAGTGTATTGGAGGTAGGTCACAATCATGCTAAGGGGGTAGGGGTTATCCCGAAGGAACAGTATGCCAAGAGTGTTTTTGGAGGATGAAATGAGTGTCTGATAGAGTGATGTTTATGAAGTTGGAAACTGATGGTGTAATGATAAATGTTAGTGCATATGCTATGCAAGTTGGTTGTGCAATGGATGAGAAAGAGAAATGTGAAGTCAGTTGGATGACATGGTGATGACTGTACCCAAGGGTGAGAGAGTGGTGATTGCAGCAGATTTCAATGGTTATGCTGGTGAAGGGAAAAGAGGGGTTGAGGAAGTGATGGGTATGTATGGTGTTAAGCAAAGGAATGCAGATGGTGGATGGTAGTGGATTTTGCAAAAAGGATGGACATGGCTGTGGTGAATATATACTATAACAAGAGGGAGGAACATAGGGTGACATACACAAGTGGAGGAAGATGCACACAGGTGGAATATATCCAATGTAGGAGGGCCAGTTTGAAGGAGATTGGAAACTGTAAAGTGGTGACAGGGGAAAGTGTAGTTAGGCAGCATAGAATGTTGGTCTGTAAGATGATGTTGGTGATCAAGAAGAGGATGAATGTGAGGGCAGCGCCAAGGATCAAATGGTGGGAACTGGAAAGGGCGATTGTGAAGTGGAGTTCAGGGAAGAGTTAAGACAGGCACTGGGTGGCAGTGAAGATTTACCAAATATCTAGGTAAGTACAGCAGAACTAGTAAGGAAGATGCCTAGAAAGGTACTTGGTGTGACATGTGGATGGAGGAAGGAGTACAAGGAGACCTGGTGGTGGACAGCGGAAGTACAGGACAGTATACAAAGAAAGAGGTTGGGGAAGAAGAAGTGGGATTGTCAGAGAGATGAGGAAAGTCGACAGGAGTATAAGGAAATGAGATGAATGGCAAAGAGAGAGATGGCAAAGGCTAAGGATGAGACATATGAAGAGTTGTATGACAGGTTGGACACTAAGGAGGGATAAAAGGACTTGCACTGATTGGCTAGACAGAAGGACTGAGCTAGGAAAGATGTGCAGCAGATATGGGTGATAAAGGATAATGAGGGAAACGTACTCACAAGCGAGGAGAGTGTGTTGAGCAGATGAACAGAGTACTGATGAATGAAGAGAATGAGAGAGAGCAGGTCTGATGATGTGGTTATGGTGAATCAGAAAGTGCAATAGCTTACCAAGGAGGAAGTGAGCATAGCTATGAAGAAAATGAATACTGGAAAGCCTGGTGGTCCACATGACATACCTGTGGAAGCATGGAGGTATTTAGAGAAAATGGCAGTGGTGTTTTTAACCAGATTGTTTAATGTTATCTTGGAAAGTGAGAGGTTGCATGAGGAGTGGGGAGAAAGTGTTTGGATACCGTTTCAAGAATAAGGTTGATGTGCAGAGCTGTAGTAACTACAGAGGGATAACACTGATCAGTCACAGCATGAAGTTATGGGAAAGAGTAGTGAAAATTAGATTAAGTAGGGAGGTGATGAGTAGTAGTCAGCATTGCTTTCATGCCTGAAAGAGCACTACAGATGTGATGTTTGCTCTGAGAGTGTTGATGGAGAAGTAAAAAGAAGGTCAGGAGTTGCTTTGTGTCTTTATGGACTTAGAGAAAGTATATGACAAGGTGCCTAGAGAGGACTAGTGGCATTGTATGAGGAAGTCATGGATGGCAGAGATATATGTAAGAGTGGTACAGGATACGTACAAGGGTGGTATGACAGCGATGAGGTCTGTGGAGGGAATGATGGATGCATTTAACTCATTCCCTCCAGTAGAGCTCCTTTGAGTGTGAACCTTTAAGTCCCAGTGGGTGTGGCTTCAGCCTTTAAAAAAATGAAGTCATCACCTTACATTTCTAACAAATGCTCAATGAATGAGGTCAAATATCAATACAATTGTGTTTGTCATCATATATGGTTCAAGATAAAATATTCTGATACCTTATATGTAGCACGGCTTTGGAGTTATTAATGCAAATATGAACAGGCAATATTTGATGCCTAGAGGTGCAGTAGGAGGTAACTGCATAAATGGCTGGCAATGTCACTCAGCTGTAATGAGTTAAGGTGGAGGTGTTATGGCAGGTTGACAAACAAGATCATACAGGAGTCCCCGTTGTTTATGATGTTTGCAGATGACATTGTGATCTGTATTGAGACTAGGGAACATATTTAGGAGACCCTGGAGAGGTGGAGATATGCTCTAGAGAGGAGAGGAATGAAGGTCAGCAGGACTAAGGCAGAATATCTGTGTGTGAATGAGAAGGAGGATAGCGGAATGTTGAGGATGCAGGGAGTAGAGTTGGCAAAGGTGGATGAGTTTAAATGATTAGGATCAACATTTCAGCGTAATGATGACTGTGGAGGACAAGTAAAGAAGAGTGTACAGGCAGGATGGAGAGGGTGGAGAAGAGTGTCAGGAGTGATTTTTGACAGATGAGTACCAGTAAATGTGAAAGGGTATGTCTTCAAGAGGGTAGTGAGACCAGCTATGTTATATGGGTTGAAGACAGTGGCATTAACAAATAGGCAGGAGTCAGAGCTGGACATGGCAGAGTTACAGAAGTTAGGATATGCACTGGGTGTGATGAGGGTGGACAGGATTAGCAATGTACAGGCCAACACTAAGGGACTCTGGCTAACAAAGTTTGCAGATGACTGCAAACTGGGAGCCATTACTGAATCCCCAAATGATGTGGATACTCTACAAAAGGGCCTTACAGAAACAGATGCTTGGTGCCAGAGCCATGGGCTCAAGTTCAATGCCAAGAAATATATAGTTATCCCCTTTGGGAAAAAACATGTATCTGTGAATTACCATATAGGTGGCAGTACATTAAACACCGAAAGTGTGATAAGAGACTTAGGGACACAGGTGGACAGTGGTCTCACCTTCGATAACCACATTGCCACAACAGTCAGGAAATCCTTCTATTTGGCACACCTCATCACTAAGGGCTTTTCATCCAGAAAAAAGGAGGTCGTTGTCCCACTGTACTCATCCCTCATTAGACCCATTATAGAATACAATGCCCCGTTTGGTATGTACCTCTCAAGACATCTGCAACAACTGGAAAGGCCGCAGAAATACCTCAGTAAAAGAATCACAGGTCTAAAGCAGATGCCCTATGCTGACCGCCTTAAAAACTCCAGCTATACTCTGTTGCATATCGTCTACTCAGAGGCGATCTCTGCTTAACATAAAAGGCCATGTCAAACCCAGAGCTGTTGGACATGCTACACTTAAAGAAATCTCAATCCTTCAGAGCCACACGCTCCAGGGATCTAAACCATGTAATCACAATAAGCAAAACATGCTGGAGGGATAGGTTCCTGACCCAGAGACTCCCCAGACTCTGGAATAGATTCCCCATACATGTCAAGCAGAGTGCCTCTTTGGCCCTCTTCAAAAGGAACCTTGACGATTGGATGGGAGAAAGGAAATTCACCCCAGGGATCACGTCAGTTGCCCTGCTAGACTGGGGTCCAGGGAAGTAAATAGTGTGGGAAGAAATAGCCAGGGAATTGTTATGGCTAAGCTTGTATAGGCCCTAGGGCTGATAGCCTAGTACCAACCTATGAACCTATGTATATATGAGAGGGTCAGCCCATGTTGGACAGTTTTGAGACAGAGTCAGAGAGACAATATCACATTGGGTTGTACATGTGCTGAGGAGGGTTGCTGAGTATATTGTGAAAAGGATGGTAAGGATGAAGCTGCAAGGAAAGAGGAAAAGAGGAAGGCCTCAGATAAAGTTTACAGATGTGGGTGAGAGACAACATGCAGGTGGTTGGTGTGACACAGCAAGATACAAAGGACAGGTAGAAATGGCAACAGATGATCCACTGTGCCGACCCCTAATGAGAACAGTCAGAACAAAAAGAAGGAGATGTAATGCCAGTCTTCACAGATTTGAAAATGATTTGTCAGACATAACACAACTCTATGAATAAATGACTACAAATATGACACACACATATGGTCAGTGTGCATAACACTGGACAGTTTAATGGTATGAGCTCAGGATATCACATGCAGGTCAACACACACGTCTGCAACAGTAACACAAAACACTAAGAACTGATAAAATAAATATGAAGAACGCACTCCAAGTAGAAACTGGACTAAATAATATTTATTTATCACTTTCATCAGTATTACACTTGACTTCTTCAGAATAAAATCATGTGACACATCTCTTCATTTTATAACCAGACTGGACCATGTGACTAATTTTAATTACATTTAAAGCAATAAACACTTAAGCACCTAAAATAAATTGCTTTTGTTAAAAGCCAACCGTGACATGTGCATCTTTTTTATAAATAAAATTCCATTAAACCCTTGGTACAAGAAATGTCTAAACACATATTGTTATACAGACTTGACGTGTATATAATATATAATACTTCTCTCATTGAAACTACTAGGAAAATCACAGCCATAACCCACTACCTAAACACTAAGGTACCATCCTAACTTGTGTATGTAATAAAAATAAAGATGTCTTTCCCTTTGTTGTCCTTATGAAAAAATACTAAATGGACAACTTTATAAATGAAATTCTGCCCTAAATTTCAAAACACTCATTAGGTATACAACATCATTCAATCCTGATGAACTTGTGGCATTAACCCTAAGTTGCCACATAAGCTCCTTATATTTGAGGAACAATTCTGCAGGACCACCTCTACTATTAAAATCTATCTGATCTATGGCAATAAATCTAAAATTGTGACCAGAAAATAGGTTTAGATGCTTGGCTAATGCATTGTTCAAATTCCCTTTATCTATATCACATACATGTTGATGTATTCATTTTCTAAAGACATTTTTGTTTTGCCTACATAAAAACCATCACAATCCTGGCACTTGGTCATATAGACTAACATTTTACTAATCGAGTTGAATTGCAGCAGAGCTTCTGCATAGCTGACTGGATTAACAACAAAGGTGATTTTTTGTTCACACCAACTCAACATCATGCTTCATATGGTACACTGGACCAGCAGTTTAAAACTTTGGAAGCAGAGGTCCTAAAACTGCGAAAAATCCAAGTGGAAAATAACTATTTCAGGGAATGTTTGAGGAGGGAGCAAGTCTCGAAGGGTCAATGGTCTTGGAGATTTCCCAACGGCTTGGTTAACTGCTCCAAGCTGCATCGTGAACTGGTAGCGATGTTCAATCATCATGCTGTGAGTTAATGGAAGCTTTCGTAAGGGATAATGAAAGAAAGTTAAATGTTCTTAAAGAGACTGTCAAAGGGTTAAATGAACATATAAAAAGTGACTTGCGCTTTAGTTTTAAATTGAATGAATATAGGGCATCATTTGTTAATGTTGATAAAGTTATTGTGAATGTTAAAAACAAAAAGTAAAAACCTGGATGGGACAAATTACAATATGTCTCTGGTAATGCATCCCATATTGAAGCAAACCAACCCTGGAAGGCCTCATGATGAACATAATCAAAGTTTTGAAGAGGTGGTTCTATATAACAATGACAACAGTAATGGGATTGCTCCTTTAGGTGTAACCCTCAGGAGATCTGAGAGGTTACAGAACCAGAGACAGGAGAGACCAACAACTGGAACAACCAGGGGACATACAGGAATGTATACAATCAAGAGACTACTTTCTGGGAGAGGGGAACAATGAGAGGGAGGGGGAGGAGGGTAAGATGGAATTGAATTTGATTACAGATGATGATGATGTCTTGAATAAAGATATAGAAGACTGCACTATTATTTATAATGATCATTTGGATTTCAAAATATACAACTTGAGTGTGCATATTGTGACTAAAAATTGGGCCACTTTGTTTCAAAAAGATTTGAATTTTGTGCCTATATATAAGGCCAATGTTGAAAAAGTACTTTTGGACCTTAAGTTGTATATTAGAAAGTTAAACTTTTGTTTTGTGTTTGAAGGGGAAGAATATGCACAGTATATTAATGTATGTAAAAAGCCAAGTGTGGCCAATCCCCCTCTGCACCCTGTACTCCAGATTTTTGAAACTAAGTGAATGAATGACATTATCAACAGCTGTATCTGGATAAGATGTTGGTTTTCCTGTTTGGAGATGGCTATGAGTAAGTGTCCTTAAATGAACTTAATATTGCCTACAGGAACATTGATGTAGTTTTGAATGACTTACTAATAAACCAACAGATTTCAGTTAGTGAGTTACATTATTTATTACAAACCAATCCAAGAATACCAACTATATTTGGTATACGTAAGCTCCACAAAAGCATTAGAAACCCTGCTCTTAGACCAATAGTTGGTGCAAAAGCTTTGAAAACCTTTACTATTGCCAAATATGTTGATTTCCATTTAATAATATACCTTAAAAAATGTCAACATCTTATAAAAGATTCCTGGGATTGCCTATGTCAAATTAATAATGATATGTATCAAGATAATCTGATATTGGGCACTTTTGATGTTAAAGATTTATTTAATGTTATACCACATGAGGAAGGGTGATCTATATCACATCATCGAATACGTGAATATCGAACGCTCACATGAACGAATATTCACATACTCAAAGTTTATGAATTTTTTTTGCCGTACAGTGAAGTTCGGGATTTTTGCCCTTTCCTCACTGTAGTGCGATGTTGGAGTAGGACTATATATTTAGCAGGGGGTGTGGGGGGTGGAGCCCCCCACAATACCATTTTCGAGTACATGAATATTCGCTCATGTGAGCGTTCGATATTCACGTATTCGATGATGTGATATAGATGCGAAGAAGGGTAGAGATGTTCTATGATTTTCTATGTGAGCATGCTAATCTAGGGCATCCTAGGATCCTGATGTACAGGACCCTAATGGAGATGATTTTGGAAAACAACTATATAATTTTTGACAATCATTTATTCAGGCAAAAAACAGGTGTTGCCATGGGGGCCGCATGTGCCCCCTTATTTGCTAACATTGTTTTAACTCAATTGGAGTTAACTACTGTTTTACATTCAGACTGGTATCAATTTTGTAAATTTTATGGCCGATATTTGGATGACATTTTGATTTTTTGGGATGGGAATGAGGAACAGTAGGGGGAATTCCTTCAGTTTGTCAATTTGAGTACCCCCTTTTTATGTTTTACCATGGAGACCCATCAAGAAGTTATCAATTTTTTAGATATATCTATTATTAAGGATAAGGCACTTCAGGATTTTGCATCTATAATTAATAGAAAACCCACCTACTCGAATTCTCTTTTACATTTTGAGAGTGGATATCCGATATATCAAAAAAGTTCCCGGTTAAGGGCCAATGCGTGCATCTAGCATGCATGGTTAGTGATATACATACATTTTTCAAAGAAAGAGATGCCCTAAAAGAAATGTTGATCAGAAATGGTTACCCTGTGGTATTTTCAGATCCAATTATGAATGAGGTAACAGAAAAAAGGACGATAGGACATTTCTATCTACTATTAGGAGTAGGTTTACAGGCAAGTACCCCCAGCAATGATACTCCTATAAATAAGGAACAAGTGGTGGCTAGGACAAAGGTTTTCAATAATGAAATGATTTTAACATTCAATCCACAGTTTTATAGGATCAAAGACTTTCTTAATAAGAATTGTTTTATTTTTAGAGGGGAAGACAACTATGTAAGAAGGATGGGGGATAAGCCTTTGGTGGTTTATAAGAAGGATCTGAGCTGTAAAAACATATTAGAAAGATATAAAGAAGGGAATGGAGGTTATAAGAAGGGTAAAAAGACTAAGGCAGGGATTCACTAATCCTCCATGTAAGACTAACTAAGTCTTACACGGAAATTGCAGTGTAAGGGTATGATGTCAGCGTGTCATGCATATTCATGAGGGCACGCTGACTCAACTCTAAGGCTTACACGGAGCATGCACGAGTCCAGGGAGTGTGTCAGACTGCTGAGCGGTCCAAATATCCACGCCCCTGCAAGTGCCTAAACTGCAAATGTCAACTGAAATGAGCGAGTACGCTCAAATGTCTACATACCCAACACTACACTCCCCCAAATTCTAAATCTCTGTACAAGTTTAAAATGTAAAGGGTTTCGTTTTTTTTTTTTTTTATTATTCCCGATATAGCTGCCCGTATTTGCGCATGTATGCACGGGTTTGCTAACTGCTTAAATACAGGTAGCAGTGTAGACATCAAAGAGGATAATAAACTATTTATATGCAAACTAAACCAAATAGCAATAGCGTAGTGGTAGAGCCCTCGCACAAAGAGCAGGCATTCCCGGTTCGATTCCTGCCAATCCCCTACCTATTTTCTGTCAGAAATGTGTGCATAAATAGAATTCCTGACATTTACCTTTTAAATCTCAGTAAAATGCATTGAAATGGCCTATGTGTTAGTGAACGATATTCAATATATATATAAGAATGTGGAATGGTCATGCATACTGATAAATGCATAAGTAACGTATCTTAAGCAATGTGAAGCACTACTAAGCAAAGTTTACTAGTATTAAGCACAGTTAAGTATAACTGCTCATAGCTGAGCACTGCTATAACTAGCGCAATAGTTTTGTGCGGAGCTGCATATTACGCCAACTAGCTCAAACAAAACATGTTCGCATGGAGCTGCGCACCGCACTAACTAGCGCAACATCGGGCAATGTCGGGTAGCGTAGAGCAACATAGAGCAACATCGAGCAACGTTAGGCAAAGTTGAGCAAAGGTGGCTAAACACAGCCACACCTCCAAGCCGGTCTGGCCAGTAGTAAAATAAAAAGCAATGGCAGGCCTCGAACCCGGGATACTGTGCACCATAATCACAGTACTAAACCACTAAGCCATGACAGCTTTAAATATGGATGCATTTCCAACACACTCATATATATCAATGAAAGTTTACCCATTGCTAAGCAGGTTTGCTCTTAGCTGAGAATTTTCAAAACTGGCCAATCACAAATAAGTGCAGGAAACGAAGCATATTTAAGCTCCATAGGCTGGAATAATTGCCATAACTGTTTGTAGCTCCCACCTGCAGACAGTATGGCCAGTGTTGGAGAGGGCTCTCATTTTCAAGCTCAACTGTGGGGCATTGAGGAGTTAAAAGTAATGGTTTGGCTCCTCGTCCATCATCATGATGCAAGACTCCTGCAGGGCCAGTTTCAGGGCACTGAGTACAAAGCAGAAGCATGGAACCATCTAGCACATGATCTCACCAGTACCACAGGCATCCCTTGGACTGGTGAGCAGGTCAGACGCCACTTCTCAGACCTGAAGAGATGCAAGGAAGACTGACTGAACCAGTGGATACAGGAGGCCCATCAAATGGAAAATGCCCCACTACTGAGTATGTAGCCATGGAATGAAGTATGTAAGAATTGCTATAGTAGTCCATGTTATGGATAGGTATGTCTCAATATCCCTTCATTTACTTCACAGCTGCAGGTGTCTGTGCTGCGAATCAGCAAGCCTATGCAGATAGGCTGCTAAGGCTGTGCCACCAGGCAGATTAGTAATTATTCTGCATGTGTTGTCATATAAAAGAAGTGAGAGAGCATGGAAAAGAGTGTTGTAACCCATTAATAAAGGTATAATGAGTGTTGAATAACTTCTCTGCATGTACTGTTATATAAAATAAGTGAGACAGCATGCAAAGGTGTTGTAACCCATTAATAAAGGTATAATATGTCTTGAATAAAATACCTCTGCATGCACTGATATATCAAATAAATGAGAGCCACTAGAAAAGAGTGTAATGTAATTAATAAAGGTAAAATTTCTGGAGTGTGTCCGTGTCACTTTCTTCAATATGTTGTTGTACCCTTGCATTATAGAAATAGCACTGTTGTAGTAAGCTCAGTCAACCCACACATGGTAGGCCCATATAAAGTGGATGAAGGGAGTGCCAGTAGCTGTTAAGCATATATATATCAGTAATCTGGCAC